>NW_028126853.1:0-44510 GCF_965231255.1 Vanellus vanellus
CTCCTGGAACCCCTTCAAATGCCCCAGACAATTTGGCCCTCTCTGCTTTCCTGAGGACTCTATCCTCAAAAGCACCTTTTTTCACTTTCGGCGCTCTCTGGAGCAAAAAAGACAAACGTCCAGCTTTTGCTGCCACAGCAAAGGTGCCAGCGGGGAAAAGTGATGCTGGTCCTCACTGCCTCCTGGAACCCCTTCAAATGCCCCAGACAATTTGGCCCTCTCTGCTTTCCTGAGGACTCTATCCTCAAAAGCACCTTTTTTCACTTTCGGCGCTCTCTGGAGCAAAAAAGACAAACGTCCAGCTTTTGCTGCCACAGCAAAGGTGCCAGCGGGGAAAAGTGATGCTGGTTCTCACTGCCTCCTGGAACCCCTTCAAATGCCCCAGACAATTTGGCCCTCTCTGCTTTCCTGAGGACTCTATCCTCAAAAGCACCTTTTTTCACTTTCGGCGCTCTCTGGAGCAAAAAAGACAAACGTCCAGCTTTTGCTGCCACAGCAAAGGTTCCAGCGGGGAAAAGTGATGCTGGTCCTCACTGCCTCCTGGAACCCCTTCAAATGCCCCAGACAATTTGGCCCTCTCTGCTTTCCTGAGGACTCTATCCTAAAAAGCACCTTATTTCACTTTCGGCGCTCTCTGGAGCAAAAAAGACAAACGTCCAGCTTTTGCTGCCACAGCAAAGATGCCAGCGGGGAAAAGTGATGCTGGTTCTCACTGCCTCCTGGAACCCCTTCAAATGCCCCAGACAATTTGGCCCTCTCTGCTTTCCTGAGGACTTTATCCTCAAAAGCACCTTTTTTCACTTTCGGCGCTCTCTGGAGCAAAAAAGACAAACGTCCAGCTTTTGCTGCCACAGCAAAAGTGCCAGCGGGGAAAAGTGATGCTGGTTCTCACTGCCTCCTGGAACCCCTTCAAATGCCCCAGACAATTTGGCCCTCTCTGCTTTTCTGAGGACTCTATCCCCAAAAGCACCTTTTTTCACTTTCGGCGCTCTCTGGAGCAAAAAAGACAAACGTCCAGCTTTTGCTGCCACAGCAAAGGTGCCAGCGGGGAAAAGTGATGCTGGTTCTCACTGCCTCCTGGAACCCCTTCAAATGCCCCAGACAATTTGGCCCTCTCTGCTTTCCTGAGGACTCTATCCTCAAAAGCACCTTTTTTCACTTTCGGCGCTCTCTGGAGCAAAAAAGACAAACGTCCAGCTTTTGCTGCCACAGCAAAAGTGCTAGCGGGGAAAGTGATGCTGGTTCTCACTGCCTCCTGGAACCCCTTCAAATGCCCCAGACAATTTGGCCCTCTCTGCTTTCCTGAGGACTCTATCCTCAAAAGCACCTTTTTTCACTTTCGGCGCTCTCTGGAGCAAAAAAGACAAACATCCAGCATTTGCTGCCACAGCAAAGGTGCCAGCGGGGAAAAGTGATGCTGGTCCTCACTGCCTCCTGGAACCCCTTCAAATGCCCCAGACAATTTGGCCCTCTCTGCTTTCCTGAGGACTCTATCCTCAAAAGCACCTTTTTTCACTTTCGGCGCTCTCTGGAGCAAAAAAGACAAACGTCCAGCTTTTGCTGCCACAGCAAAAGTGCCAGCGGGGAAAAGTGATGCTGGTTCTCACTGCCTCCTGGAACCCCTTCAAATGCCCCAGACAATTTGGCCCTCTCTGCTTTCCTGAGGACTCTATCCTCAAAAGCACCTTTTTTCACTTTCGGCGCTCTCTGGAGCAAAAAAGACAAACGTCCAGCTTTTGCTGCCACAGCAAAGGTGCCAGCGGGGAAAAGTGATGCTGGTCCTCACTGCCTCCTGGAACCCCTTCAAATGCCCCAGACAATTTGGCCCTCTCTGCTTTCCTGAGGACTCTATCCTCAAAAGCACCTTTTTTCACTTTCGGCGCTCTCTGGAGCAAAAAAGACAAACGTCCAGCTTTTGCTGCCACAGCAAAGGTGCCAGCGGGGAAAAGTGATGCTGGTCCTCACTGCCTCCTGGAACCCCTTCAAATGCCCCAGACAATTTGGCCCTCTCTGCTTTCCTGAGGACTCTATCCTCAAAAGCACCTTTTTTCACTTTCGGCGCTCTCTGGAGCAAAAAAGACAAACGTCCAGCTTTTGCTGCCACAGCAAAGGTGCCAGCGGGGAAAAGTGATGCTGGTTCTCACTGCCTCCTGGAACCCCTTCAAATGCCCCAGACAATTTGGCCCTCTCTGCTTTCCTGAGGACTCTATCCTCAAAAGCACCTTTTTTTCACTTTCGGCGCTGTCTGGAGCAAAAAAGACAAACGTCCAGCTTTTGCTGCCACAGCAAAGGTGCCAGCGGGGAAAGTGATGCTGGTCCTCACTGCCTCCTGGAACCCCTTCAAATGCCCCAGACAATTTGGCCCTCTCTGCTTTCCTGAGGACTCTATCCTCAAAAGCACCTTTTTTCACTTTCGGCGCTCTCTGGAGCAAAAAAGACAAACGTCCAGCTTTTGCTACCACAGCAAAGGTGCCAGCGGGGAAAAGTGATGCTGGTTCTCACTGCCTCCTGGAACCCCTTCAAATGCCCCAGACAATTTGGCCCTCTCTGCTTTCCTGAGGACTCTATCCTCAAAAGCACCTTTTTTCACTTTCGGCGCTCTCTGGAGCAAAAAAGACAAACGTCCAGCATTTGCTGCCACAGCAAAGGTGCCAGCGGGGAAAAGTGATGCTGGTCCTCACTGCCTCCTGGAACCCCTTCAAATGCCCCAGACAATTTGGCCCTCTCTGCTTTCCTGAGGACTCTATCCTCAAAAGCACCTTTTTTCACTTTCGGCGCTCTCTGGAGCAAAAAAGACAAACGTCCAGCTTTTGCTGCCAGAGCAAAGGTGCCAGCGGGGAAAAGTGATGCTGGTCCTCACTGCCTCCTGGAACCCCTTCAAATGCCCCAGACAATTTGGCCCTCTCTGCTTTCCTGAGGACTCTATCCTCAAAAGCACCTTTTTTCACTTACGGCGCTCTCTGGAGCAAAAAAGACAAACGTCCAGCTTTTGCTGCCACAGCAAAGATGCCAGCGGGGAAAAGTGATGCTGGTTCTCACTGCCTCCTGGAACCCCTTCAAATGCCCCAGACAATTTGGCCCTCTCTGCTTTCCTGAGGACTTTATCCTCAAAAGCACCTTTTTTCACTTTCGGCGCTCTCTGGAGCAAAAAAGACAAACGTCCAGCTTTTGCTGCCACAGCAAAAGTGCCAGCGGGGAAAAGTGATGCTGGTTCTCACTGCCTCCTGGAACCCCTTCAAATGCCCCAGACAATTTGGCCCTCTCTGCTTTCCTGAGGACTCTATCCTCAAAAGCACCTTTTTTCACTTTCGGCGCTCTCTGGAGCAAAAAAGACAAACGTCCAGCATTTGCTGCCACAGCAAAGGTGCCAGCGGGGAAAAGTGATGCTGGTCCTCACTGCCTCCTGGAACCCCTTCAAATGCCCCAGACAATTTGGCCCTCTCTGCTTTCCTGAGGACTCTATCCTCAAAAGCACCTTTTTTCACTTTCGGCGCTCTCTGGAGCAAAAAAGACAAACGTCCAGCTTTTGCTGCCAGAGCAAAGGTGCCAGCGGGGAAAAGTGATGCTGGTCCTCACTGCCTCCTGGAACCCCTTCAAATGCCCCAGACAATTTGGCCCTCTCTGCTTTCCTGAGGACTCTATCCTCAAAAGCACCTTTTTTCACTTACGGCGCTCTCTGGAGCAAAAAAGACAAACGTCCAGCTTTTGCTGCCACAGCAAAGATGCCAGCGGGAAAAGTGATGCTGGTTCTCACTGCCTCCTGGAACCCCTTCAAATGCCCCAGACAATTTGGCCCTCTCTGCTTTCCTGAGGACTTTATCCTCAAAAGCACCTTTTTTCACTTTCGGCGCTCTCTGGAGCAAAAAAGACAAACGTCCAGCTTTTGCTGCCACAGCAAAAGTGCCAGCGGGGAAAAGTGATGCTGGTTCTCACTGCCTCCTGGAACCCCTTCAAATGCCCCAGACAATTTGGCCCTCTCTGCTTTTCTGAGGACTCTATCCCCAAAAGCACCTTTTTTCACTTTCGGCGCTCTCTGGAGCAAAAAAGACAAACGTCCAGCTTTTGCTGCCACAGCAAAGATGCCAGCGGGGAAAAGTGATGCTGGTTCTCACTGCCTCCTGGAACCCCTTCAAATGCCCCAGACAATTTGGCCCTCTCTGCTTTCCTGAGGACTCTATCCTCAAAAGCACCTTTTTTCACTTTCGGCGCTCTCTGGAGCAAAAAAGACAAACGTCCAGCTTTTGCTGCCACAGCAAATGTGCCAGCGGGGAAAAGTGATGCTGGTTCTCACTGCCTCCTGGAACACCTTCAAATGCCCCAGACTATTTGGCCCTCTCTGCTTTCCTGAGGACTCTATCCTCAAAAGCACCTTTTTTCACTTTCGGCTCTGTCTGGAGCAAAAAAGACAAACGTCCAGCTTTTGCTGCCACAGCAAAGGTGCCAGCGGGGAAAAGTGATGCTGGTTCTCACTGCCTCCTGGAACCCCTTCAAATGCCCCAGACAATTTGGCCCTCTCTGCTTTCCTGAGGACTCTATCCTCAAAAGCACCTTTTTTCACTTTCGGCGCTCTCTGGAACAAAAAAGACAAACGTCCAGCTTTTGCTGCCACAGCAAAGGTGCCAGCGGGGAAAAGTGATGCTGGTCCTCACTGCCTCCTGGAAACCCTTCAAATGCCCCAGACAATTTGGCCCTCTCTGCTTTCCTGAGGACTCTATCCTCAAAAGCACCTTTTTTCACTTTCGGCGCTCTCTGGAGCAAAAAAGACAAACGTCCAGCTTTTGCTGCCACAGCAAAGGTGCCAGCGGGGAAAAGTGATGCTGGTCCTCACTGCCTCCTGGAACCCCTTCAAATGCCCCAGACAATTTGGCCCTCTCTGCTTTCCTGAGGACTCTATCCTCAAAAGCACCTTTTTTCACTTTCGGCGCTCTCTGGAGCAAAAAAGACAAACGTCCAGCTTTTGCTGCCACAGCAAAGGTGCCAGCGGGGAAAAGTGATGCTGGTCCTCACTGCCTCCTGGAACCCCTTCAAATGCCCCAGACAATTTGGCCCTCTCTGCTTTCCTGAGCACTCTATCCTCAAAAGCACCTTTTTTCACTTTCGGCGCTCTCTGGAGCAAAAAAGACAAACGTCCAGCTTTTGCTGCCACAGCAAAAGTGCCAGCGGGGAAAAGTGATGCTGGTTCTCACTGCCTCCTGGAACCCCTTCAAATGCCCCAGACAATTTGGCCCTCTCTGCTTTCCTGAGGACTCTATCCTCAAAAGCACCTTTTTTCACTTTCGGCGCTGTCTGGAGCAAAAAAGACAAACGTCCAGCTTTTGCTGCCACAGCAAAGGTGCCAGCGGGGAAAAGTGATGCTGGTCCTCACTGCCTCCTGGAACCCCTTCAAATGCCCCAGACAATTTGGCCCTCTCTGCTTTCCTGAGGACTCTATCCTCAAAAGCACCTTTTTTCACTTTCGGCGCTCTCTGGAGCAAAAAAGACAAACGTCCAGCTTTTGCTGCCACAGCAAAAGTGCCAGCGGGGAAAAGTGATGCTGGTTCTCACTGCCTCCTGGAACCCCTTCAAATGCCCCAGACAATTTGGCCCTCTCTGCTTTCCTGAGGACTCTATCCTCAAAAGCACCTTTTTTCACTTTCGGCGCTGTCTGGAGCAAAAAAGACAAACGTCCAGCTTTTGCTGCCACAGCAAAGGTGCCAGCGGGGAAAAGTGATGCTGGTCCTCACTGCCTCCTGGAACCCCTTCAAATGCCCCAGACAATTTGGCCCTCTCTGCTTTCCTGAGGACTCTATCCTCAAAAGCACCTTTTTTCACTTTCGGCGCTCTCTGGAGCAAAAAAAGACAAACGTCCAGCTTTTGCTGCCACAGCAAAGGTGCCAGCGGGGAAACGTGATGCTGGTCCTCACTGCCTCCTGGAACCCCTTCAAATGCCCCAGACAATTTGGCCCTCTCTGCTTTCCTGAGGACTCTATCCTCAAAAGCACCTTTTTTCACTTTCGGCGCTCTCTGGAGCAAAAAAGACAAACGTCCAGCTTTTGCTGCCACAGCAAAGATGCCAGCGGGGAAAAGTGATGCTGGTTCTCACTGCCTCCTGGAACCCCTTCAAATGCCCCAGACAATTTGGCCCTCTCTGCTTTCCTGAGGACTCTATCCTCAAAAGCACCTTTTTTCACTTTCGGCGCTCTCTGGAGCAAAAAAGACAAACGTCCAGCTTTTGCTGCCACAGCAAAGGTGCCAGCGGGGAAAAGTGATGCTGGTCCTCACTGCCTCCTGGAACCCCTTCAAATGCCCCAGACAATTTGGCCCTCTCTGCTTTCCTGAGGACTCTATCCTAAAAAGCACCTTTTTTCACTTTCGGCGCTCTCTGGAGCAAAAAAGACAAACGTCCAGCTTTTGCTGCCACAGCAAAGGTGCCAGCGGGGAAAAGTGATGCTGGTCCTCACTGCCTCCTGGAACCCCTTCAAATGCCCCAGACAATTTGGCCCTCTCTGCTTTCCTGAGGACTCTATCCTCAAAAGCACCTTTTTTCACTTTCGGCGCTCTCTGGAGCAAAAAAGACAAACGTCCAGCTTTTGCTGCCACAGCAAAGGTGCCAGCGGGCAAAAGTGATGCTGGTTCTCACTGCCTCCTGGAACCCCTTCAAATGCCCCAGACAATTTGGCCCTCTCTGCTTTCCTGAGGACTCTATCCTCAAAAGCACCTTTTTTCACTTTCGGCGCTCTCTGGAGCAAAAAAGACAAACGTCCAGCATTTGCTGCCACAGCAAAGGTGCCAGCGGGGAAAAGTGATGCTGGTCCTCACTGCCTCCTGGAACCCCTTCAAATGCCCCAGACAATTTGGCCCTCTCTGCTTTCCTGAGGACTCTATCCTCAAAAAGCACCTTTTTTCACTTTCGGCGCTCTCTGGAGCAAAAAAGACAAACGTCCAGCTTTTGCTGCCAGAGCAAAGGTGCCAGCGGGGAAAAGTGATGCTGGTCCTCACTGCCTCCTGGAACCCCTTCAAATGCCCCAGACAATTTGGCCCTCTCTGCTTTCCTGAGGACTCTATCCTCAAAAGCACCTTTTTTCACTTTCGGCGCTCTCTGGAGCAAAAAAGACAAACGTCCAGCTTTTGCTGCCAGAGCAAAGGTGCCAGCGGGGAAAAGTGATGCTGGTCCTCACTGCCTCCTGGAACCCCTTCAAATGCCCCAGACAATTTGGCCCTCTCTGCTTTCCTGAGGACTGTATCGTCAAAAGCACCTTTTTTCACTTTCGGCGCTCTCTGGAGCAAAAAAGACAAACGTCCAGCTTTTGCTGCCACAGCAAAGATGCCAGCGGGGAAAAGTGATGCTGGTTCTCACTGCCTCCTGGAACCCCTTCAAATGCCCCAGACAATTTGGCCCTCTCTGCTTTCCTGAGGACTTTATCCTCAAAAGCACCTTTTTTCACTTTCGGCGCTCTCTGGAGCAAAAAAGACAAACGTCCAGCTTTTGCTGCCACAGCAAAAGTGCCAGCGGGGAAAAGTGATGCTGGTCCTCACTGCCTCCTGGAACCCCTTCAAATGCCCCAGACAATTTGGCCCTCTCTGCTTTTCTGAGGACTCTATCCCCAAAAGCACCTTTTTTCACTTTCGGCGCTCTCTGGAGCAAAAAAGACAAACGTCCAGCTTTTGCTGCCACAGCAAAGATGCCAGCGGGGAAAAGTGATGCTGGTTCTCACTGCCTCCTGGAACCCCTTCAAATGCCCCAGACAATTTGGCCCTCTCTGCTTTCCTGAGGACTCTATCCTCAAAAGCACCTTTTTTCACTTTCGGCGCTCTCTGGAGCAAAAAAGACAAACGTCCAGCTTTTGCTGCCACAGCAAATGTGCCAGCGGGGAAAGTGATGCTGGTTCTCACTGCCTCCTGGAACACTTTCAAATGCCCCAGACTATTTGGTCCTCTCTGCTTTCCTGAGGACTCTATCCTCAAAAGCACCTTTTTTCACTTTCGGCGCTCTCTGGAGCAAAAAAGACAAACGTCCAGCATTTGCTGCCACAGTAAAGGTGCCAGCGGGGAAAAGTGATGCTGGTCCTCACTGCCTCCTGGAACCCCTTCAAATGCCCCAGACAATTTGGCCCTCTCTGCTTTCCTGAGGACTCTATCCTCAAAAGCACCTTTTTTCACTTTCGGCGCTCTCTGGAGCAAAAAAGACAAACGTCCAGCTTTTGCTGCCACAGCAAAAGTGCCAGCGGGGAAAAGTGATGCTGGTTCTCACTGCCTCCTGGAACCCCTTCAAATGCCCCAGACAATTTGGCCCTCTCTGCTTTCCTGAGGACTCTATCCTCAAAAGCACCTTTTTTCACTTTCGGCTCTGTCAGGAGCAAAAAAGACAAACGTCCAGCTTTTGCTGCCACAGCAAAGGTGCCAGCGGGGAAAAGTGATGCTGGTTCTCACTGCCTCCTGGAACCCCTTCAAATGCCCCAGACAATTTGGCCCTCTCTGCTTTCCTGAGGACTCTATCCTCAAAAGCACCTTTTTTCACTTTCGGCGCTCTCTGGAGCAAAAAAGACAAACGTCCAGCTTTTGCTGCCACAGCAAAGGTGCCAGCGGGGAAAAGTGATGCTGGTCCTCACTGCCTCCTGGAAACCCTTCAAATGCCCCAGACAATTTGGCCCTCTCTGCTTTCCTGAGGACTCTATCCTCAAAAGCACCTTTTTTCACTTTCGGCGCTCTCTGGAGCAAAAAAGACAAACGTCCAGCTTTTGCTGCCACAGCAAAGGTGCCAGCGGGGAAAAGTGATGCTGGTCCTCACTGCCTCCTGGAACCCCTTCAAATGCCCCAGACAATTTTGGCCCTCTCTGCTTTCCTGAGGACTCTATCCTCAAAAGCACCTTTTTTCACTTTCGGCGCTGTCTGGAGCAAAAAAGACAAACGTCCAGCTTTTGCTGCCACAGCAAAGGTGCCAGCGGGGAAAAGTGATGCTGGTCCTCACTGCCTCCTGGAACCCCTTCAAATGCCCCAGACAATTTGGCCCTCTCTGCTTTCCTGAGCACTCTATCCTCAAAAGCACCTTTTTTCACTTTCGGCGCTCTCTGGAGCAAAAAAGACAAACGTCCAGCTTTTGCTGCCACAGCAAAAGTGCCAGCGGGGAAAAGTGATGCTGGTTCTCACTGCCTCCTGGAACCCCTTCAAATGCCCCAGACAATTTGGCCCTCTCTGCTTTCCTGAGCACTCTATCCTCAAAAGCACCTTTTTTCACTTTCGGTGCTCTCTGGAGCAAAAAAGACAAACGTCCAGCTTTTGCTGCCACAGCAAAGGTGCCAGCGGGGAAAAGTGATGCTGGTCCTCACTGCCTCCTGGAACCCCTTCAAATGCCCCAGACAATTTGGCCCTCTCTGCTTTCCTGAGGACTCTATCCTCAAAAGCACCTTTTTTCACTTTCGGCGCTCTCTGGAGCAAAAAAGACAAACGTCCAGCTTTTGCTGCCACAGCAAAAGTGCCAGCGGGGAAAAGTGATGCTGGTTCTCACTGCCTCCTGGAACCCCTTCAAATGCCCCAGACAATTTGGCCCTCTCTGCTTTCCTGAGGACTCTATCCTCAAAAGCACCTTTTTTCACTTTCGGCGCTGTCTGGAGCAAAAAAGACAAACGTCCAGCATTTGCTGCCACAGCAAAGGTGCCAGCGGGGAAAAGTGATGCTGGTCCTCACTGCCTCCTGGAACCCCTTCAAATGCCCCAGACAATTTGGCCCTCTCTGCTTTCCTGAGGACTCTATCCTCAAAAGCACCTTTTTTCACTTTCGGCGCTCTCTGGAGCAAAAAAGACAAACGTCCAGCTTTTGCTGCCACAGCAAAGGTGCCAGCGGGGAAACGTGATGCTGGTCCTCACTGCCTCCTGGAACCCCTTCAAATGCCCCAGACAATTTGGCCCTCTCTGCTTTCCTGAGGACTCTATCCTCAAAAGCACCTTTTTTCACTTTCGGCGCTCTCTGGAGCAAAAAAGACAAACGTCCAGCTTTTGCTGCCACAGCAAAGATGCCAGCGGGGAAAAGTGATGCTGGTTCTCACTGCCTCCTGGAACCCCTTTAAATGCCCCAGACAATTTGGCCCTCTCTGCTTTCCTGAGGACTCTATCCTCAAAAGCACCTTTTTTCACTTTCGGCGCTCTCTGGAGCAAAAAAGACAAACGTCCAGCTTTTGCTGCCACAGCAAAGGTGCCAGCGGGGAAAAGTGATGCTGGTCCTCACTGCCTCCTGGAACCCCTTCAAATGCCCCAGACAATTTGGCCCTCTCTGCTTTCCTGAGGACTCTATCCTAAAAAGCACCTTATTTCACTTACGGCGCTCTCTGGAGCAAAAAAGACAAACGTCCAGCTTTTGCTGCCACAGCAAAGATGCCAGCGGGGAAAAGTGATGCTGGTTCTCACTGCCTCCTGGAACCCCTTCAAATGCCCCTAACAATTTGGCCCTCTCTGCTTTCCTGAGGACTTTATCCTCAAAAGCACCTTTTTTCACTTTCGGCGCTCTCTGGAGCAAAAAAGACAAACGTCCAGCTTTTGCTGCCACAGCAAAAGTGCCAGCGGGGAAAAGAGATGCTGGTTCTCACTGCCTCCTGGAACCCCTTCAAATGCCCCAGACAATTTGGCCCTCTCTGCTTTTCTGAGGACTCTATCCCCAAAAGCACCTTTTTTCACTTTCGGCGCTCTCTGGAGCAAAAAAGACAAACGTCCAGCTTTTGCTGCCACAGCAAAGGTGCCAGCGGGAAAAGTGATGCTGGTTCTCACTGCCTCCTGGAACCCCTTCAAATGCCCCAGACAATTTGGCCCTCTCTGCTTTCCTGAGGACTCTATCCTCAAAAGCACCTTTTTTCACTTTCGGCGCTGTCTGGAGCAAAAAAGACAAACGTCCAGCTTTTGCTTCCACAGAAAAAGTGCCAGCGGGGAAAAGTGATGCTGGTTCTCACTGCCTCCTGGAACCCCTTCAAATGCCCCAGACAATTTGGCCCTCTCTGCTTTCCTGAGGACTCCATCCTCAAAAGCACCTTTTTTCACTTTCGGCGCTCTCTGGAGCAAAAAAGACAAACATCCAGCATTTGCTGCCACAGCAAAGGTGCCAGCGGGGAAAAGTGATGCTGGTCCTCACTGCCTCCTGGAACCCCTTCAAATGCCCCAGACAATTTGGCCCTCTCTGCTTTCCTGAGGACTCTATCCTCAAAAGCACCTTTTTTCACTTTCGGCGCTCTCTGGAGCAAAAAAGACAAACGTCCAGCTTTTGCTGCCACAGCAAAAGTGCCAGCGGGGAAAAGTGATGCTGGTTCTCACTGCCTCCTGGAACCCCTTCAAATGCCCCAGACAATTTGGCCCTCTCTGCTTTCCTGAGGACTCTATCCTCAAAAGCACCTTTTTTCACTTTCGGCGCTCTCTGGAGCAAAAAAGACAAACGTCCAGCATTTGCTGCCACAGCAAAGGTGCCAGCGGGGAAAAGTGATGCTGGTTCTCACTGCCTCCTGGAACCCCTTCAAATGCCCCAGACAATTTGGCCCTCTCTGCTTTCCTGAGGACTCTATCCTCAAAAGCACCTTTTTTCACTTTCGGCGCTCTCTGGAGCAAAAAAGACAAACGTCCAGCTTTTGCTGCCACAGCAAAGGTGCCAGCGGGGAAAAGTGATGCTGGTCCTCACTGCCTCCTGGAACCCCTTCAAATGCCCCAGACAATTTGGCCCTCTCTGCTTTCCTGAGGACTCTATCCTCAAAAGCACCTTTTTTCACTTTCGGCGCTCTCTGGAGCAAAAAAGACAAACGTCCAGCTTTTGCTGCCACAGCAAAGGTGCCAGCGGGGAAAAGTGATGCTGGTTCTCACTGCCTCCTGGAACCCCTTCAAATGCCCCAGACAATTTGGCCCTGTCTGCTTTCCTGAGGACTCTATCCTCAAAAGCACCTTTTTTCACTTTCGGCGCTCTCTGGAGCAAAAAAGACAAACGTCCAGCTTTTGCTGCCACAGCAAAGGTGCCAGCGGGGAAAAGTGATGCTGGTCCTCACTGCCTCCTGGAACCCCTTCAAATGCCCCAGACAATTTGGCCCTCTCTGCTTTCCTGAGGACTCTATCCTCAAAAGCACCTTTTTTCACTTTCGGCGCTCTCTGGAGCAAAAAAGACAAACGTCCAGCTTTTGCTGCCACAGCAAAGGTGCCAGCGGGGAAAAGTGATGCTGGTTCTCACT
Source organism: Vanellus vanellus (assembly GCF_965231255.1). NCBI lineage: Eukaryota > Metazoa > Chordata > Aves > Charadriiformes > Charadriidae > Vanellus > Vanellus vanellus. The sequence continues at coordinate 12,170 of NW_028126853.1, forward strand.
GCCTCCTGGAACCCCTTCAAATGCCCCAGACAATTTGGCCCTCTCTGCTTTCCTGAGGACTCTATCCTCAAAAGCACCTTTTTTCACTTTCGGCGCTGTCTGGAGCAAAAAAGACAAACGTCCAGCATTTGCTGCCACAGCAAAGGTGCCAGCGGGGAAAAGTGATGCTGGTCCTCACTGCCTCCTGGAACCCCTTCAAATGCCCCAGACAATTTGGCCCTCTCTGCTTTCCTGAGGACTCTATCCTCAAAAGCACCTTTTTTCACTTTCGGCGCTCTCTGGAGCAAAAAAGACAAACGTCCAGCTTTTGCTGCCAGAGCAAAGGTGCCAGCGGGGAAAAGTGATGCTGGTCCTCACTGCCTCCTGGAACCCCTTCAAATGCCCCAGACAATTTGGCCCTCTCTGCTTTCCTGAGGACTCTATCCTCAAAAGCACCTTTTTTCACTTACGGCGCTCTCTGGAGCAAAAAAGACAAACGTCCAGCTTTTGCTGCCACAGCAAAGATGCCAGCGGGGAAAAGTGATGCTGGTTCTCACTGCCTCCTGGAACCCCTTCAAATGCCCCAGACAATTTGGCCCTCTCTGCTTTCCTGAGGACTTTATCCTCAAAAGCACCTTTTTTCACTTTCGGCGCTGTCTGGAGCAAAAAAGACAAACGTCCAGCTTTTGCTGCCACAGCAAATGTGCCAGCGGGGAAAAGTGATGCTGGTTCTCACTGCCTCCTGGAACCCCTTCAAATGCCCCAGACTATTTGGCCCTCTCTGCTTTCCTGAGGACTCTATCCTCAAAAGCACCTTTTTTCACTTTCGGCGCTCTCTGGAGCAAAAAAGACAAACGTCCAGCATTTGCTGCCACAGCAAAGGTGCCAGCGGGGAAAAGTGATGCTGGTCCTCACTGCCTCCTGGAACCCCTTCAAATGCCCCAGACAATTTGGCCCTCTCTGCTTTCCTGAGGACTCTATCCTCAAAAGCACCTTTTTTCACTTTCGGCGCTCTCTGGAGCAAAAAAGACAAACGTCCAGCTTTTGCTGCCACAGCAAAAGTGCCAGCGGGGAAAAGTGATGCTGGTTCTCACTGCCTCCTGGAACCCCTTCAAATGCCCCAGACAATTTGGCCCTCTCTGCTTTCCTGAGGACTCTATCCTCAAAAGCACCTTTTTTCACTTTCGGCTCTGTCTGGAGCAAAAAAGACAAACGTCCAGCTTTTGCTGCCACAGCAAAGGTGCCAGCGGGGAAAAGTGATGCTGGTTCTCACTGCCTCCTGGAACCCCTTCAAATGCCCCAGACAATTTGGCCCTCTCTGCTTTCCTGAGGACTCTATCCTCAAAAGCACCTTTTTTCACTTTTGGCGCTGTCTGGAGCAAAAAAGACAAACGTCCAGCTTTTGCTGCCACAGCAAAAGTGCCAGCGGGGAAAAGTGATGCTGGTCCTCACTGCCTCCTGGAACCCCTTCAAATGCCCCAGACAATTTGGCCCTCTCTGCTTTCCTGAGGACTCTATCCTCAAAAGCACCTTTTTTCACTTTCGGCGCTGTCTGGAGCAAAAAAGACAAACGTCCAGCATTTGCTGCCACAGCAAAGGTGCCAGCGGGGAAAAGTGATGCTGGTCCTCACTGCCTCCTGGAACCCCTTCAAATGCCCCAGACAATTTGGCCCTCTCTGCTTTCCTGAGGACTCTATCCTCAAAAGCACCTTTTTTCACTTTCGGCGCTCTCTGGAGCAAAAAAGACAAACGTCCAGCTTTTGCTGCCACAGCAAACATGCCAGTGGGGAAAAGTGATGCTGGTCCTCACTGCCTCCTGGAACCCCTTCAAATGCCCCAGACAATTTGGCCCTCTCTGCTTTCCTGAGGACTCTATCCTCAAAAGCACCTTTTTTCACTTTCGGCGCTCTCTGGAGCAAAAAAGACAAACGTCCAGCTTTTGCTGCCACAGCAAAGGTGCCAGCGGGGAAAAGTGATGCTGGTCCTCACTGCCTCCTGGAACCCCTTCAAATGCCCCAGACAATTTGGCCCTCTCTGCTTTCCTGAGGACTCTATCCTCAAAAGCACCTTTTTTCACTTACGGCGCTCTCTGGAGCAAAAAAGACAAACGTCCAGCTTTTGCTGCCACAGCAAAGATGCCAGCGGGGAAAAGTGATGCTGGTTCTCACTGCCTCCTGGAACCCCTTCAAATGCCCCAGACAATTTGGCCCTCTCTGCTTTCCTGAGGACTCTATCCTCAAAAGCACCTTTTTTCACTTTCGGCGCTCTCTGGAGCAAAAAAGACAAACGTCCAGCTTTTGCTGCCACAGCAAATGTGCCAGCGGGGAAAAGTGATGCTGGTTCTCACTGCCTCCTGGAACCCCTTCAAATGCCCCAGACTATTTGGCCCTCTCTGCTTTCCTGAGGACTCTATCCTCAAAAGCACCTTTTTTCACTTTCGGCGCTCTCTGGAGCAAAAAAGACAAACGTCCAGCATTTGCTGCCACAGCAAAGGTGCCAGCGGGGAAAAGTGATGCTGGTCCTCACTGCCTCCTGGAACCCCTTCAAATGCCCCAGACAATTTGGCCCTCTCTGCTTTCCTGAGGACTCTATCCTCAAAAGCACCTTTTTTCACTTTCGGCGCTCTCTGGAGCAAAAAAGACAAACGTCCAGCTTTTGCTGCCACAGCAAAAGTGCCAGCGGGGAAAAGTGATGCTGGTTCTCACTGCCTCCTGGAACCCCTTCAAATGCCCCAGACAATTTGGCCCTCTCTGCTTTCCTGAGGACTCTATCCTCAAAAGCACCTTTTTTCACTTTCGGCTCTGTCTGGAGCAAAAAAGACAAACGTCCAGCTTTTGCTGCCACAGCAAAGGTGCCAGCGGGGAAAAGTGATGCTGGTTCTCACTGCCTCCTGGAACCCCTTCAAATGCCCCAGACAATTTGGCCCTCTCTGCTTTCCTGAGGACTCTATCCTCAAAAGCACCTTTTTTCACTTTTGGCGCTGTCTGGAGCAAAAAAGACAAACGTCCAGCTTTTGCTGCCACAGCAAAAGTGCCAGCGGGGAAAAGTGATGCTGGTCCTCACTGCCTCCTGGAACCCCTTCAAATGCCCCAGACAATTTGGCCCTCTCTGCTTTCCTGAGGACTCTATCCTCAAAAGCACCTTTTTTCACTTTCGGCGCTCTCTGGAGCAAAAAAGACAAACGTCCAGCTTTTGCTGCCACAGCAAAGGTGCCAGCGGGGAAAAGTGATGCTGGTCCTCACTGCCTCCTGGAACCCCTTCAAATGCCTCAGACAATTTGGCCCTCTCTGCTTTCCTGAGGACTCTATCCTCAAAAGCACCTTTTTTCACTTTCGGCGCTGTCTGGAGCAAAAAAGACAAACGTCCAGCTTTTGCTGCCACAGCAAAGGTGTCAGCGGGGAAAAGTGATGCTGGTCCTCACTGCCTCCTGGAACCCCTTCAAATGCCCCAGACAATTTGGCCCTCTCTGCTTTCCTGAGGACTCTATCCTCAAAAGCACCTTTTTTCACTTTCGGCGCTCTCTGGAGCAAAAAAGACAAACGTCCAGCTTTTGCTGCCACAGCAAAGGTGCCAGCGGGGAAAAGTGATGCTGGTTCTCACTGCCTCCTGGAACCCCTTCAAATGCCCCAGACAATTTGGCCCTCTCTGCTTTCCTGAGGACTCTATCCTCAAAAGCACCTTTTTTCACTTTCGGCGCTCTCTGGAGCAAAAAAGACAAACGTCCAGCTTTTGCTGCCACAGCAAAGGTGCCAGCGGGGAAAAGTGATGCTGGTCCTCACTGCCTCCTGGAACCCCTTCAAATGCCCCAGACAATTTGGCCCTCTCTGCTTTCCTGAGGACTCTATCCTCAAAAGCACCTTTTTTCACTTTCGGCGCTCTCTGGAGCAAAAAAGACAAACGTCCAGCTTTTGCTGCCACAGCAAAGGTGCCAGCGGGGAAAAGTGATGCTGGTCCTCACTGCCTCCTGGAACCCCTTCAAATGCCCCAGACAATTTGGCCCTCTCTGCTTTCCTGAGGACTCTATCCTCAAAAGCACCTTTTTTCACTTTCGGCGCTGTCTGGAGCAAAAAAGACAAACGTCCAGCATTTGCTGCCACAGCAAAGGTGCCAGCGGGGAAAAGTGATGCTGGTCCTCACTGCCTCCTGGAACCCCTTCAAATGCCCCAGACAATTTGGCCCTCTCTGCTTTCCTGAGGACTCTATCCTCAAAAGCACCTTTTTTCACTTTCGGCGCTCTCTGGAGCAAAAAAGACAAACGTCCAGCTTTTGCTGCCAGAGCAAAGGTGTCAGCGGGGAAAAGTGATGCTGGTCCTCACTGCCTCCTGGAACCCCTTCAAATGCCCCAGACAATTTGGCCCTCTCTGCTTTCCTGAGGACTCTATCCTCAAAAGCACCTTTTTTCACTTTCGGCGCTCTCTGGAGCAAAAAAGACAAACGTCCAGCTTTTGCTGCCACAGCAAAGGTGCCAGCGGGGAAAAGTGATGCTGGTTCTCACTGCCTCCTGGAACCCCTTCAAATGCCCCAGACAATTTGGCCCTCTCTGCTTTCCTGAGGACTCTATCCTCAAAAGCACCTTTTTTCACTTTCGGCGCTCTCTGGAGCAAAAAAGACAAACGTCCAGCTTTTGCTGCCACAGCAAAGGTGCCAGCGGGGAAAAGTGATGCTGGTCCTCACTGCCTCCTGGAACCCCTTCAAATGCCCCAGACAATTTGGCCCTCTCTGCTTTCCTGAGGACTCTATCCTCAAAAGCACCTTTTTCACTTTCGGCGCTGTCTGGAGCAAAAAAGACAAACGTCCAGCTTTTGCTGCCACAGCAAAGGTGCCAGCGGGGAAAAGTGATGCTGGTCCTCACTGCCTCCTGGAACCCCTTCAAATGCCCCAGACAATTTGGCCCTCTCTGCTTTCCTGAGGACTCTATCCTCAAAAGCACCTTTTTTCACTTTCGGCGCTCTCTGGAGCAAAAAAGACAAACGTCCAGCTTTTGCTGCCACAGCAAAGGTGCCAGCGGGGAAAAGTGATGCTGGTCCTCACTGCCTCCTGGAACCCCTTCAAATGCCCCAGACAATTTGGCCCTCTCTGCTTTCCTGAGGACTCTATCCTCAAAAGCACCTTTTTTCACTTTCGGCGCTCTCTGGAGCAAAAAAGACAAACGTCCAGCTTTTGCTGCCACAGCAAAGGTGCCAGCGGGGAAAAGTGATGCTGGTCCTCACTGCCTCCTGGAACCCCTTCAAATGCCCCAGACAATTTGGCCCTCTCTGCTTTCCTGAGGACTCTATCCTCAAAAGCACCTTTTTTCACTTTCGGCGCTCTCTGGAGCAAAAAAGACAAACGTCCAGCTTTTGCTGCCACAGCAAAAGTGCCAGCGGGGAAAAGTGATGCTGGTTCTCACTGCCTCCTGGAACCCCTTCAAATGCCCCAGACAATTTGGCCCTCTCTGCTTTCCTGAGGACTCTATCCTCAAAAGCACCTTTTTTCACTTTCGGCGCTCTCTGGAGCAAAAAAAGACAAACGTCCAGCTTTTGCTGCCACAGCAAACATGCCAGTGGGGAAAAGTGATGCTGGTCCTCACTGCCTCCTGGAACCCCTTCAAATGCCCCAGACAATTTGGCCCTCTCTGCTTTCCTGAGGACTCTATCCTCAAAAGCACCTTTTTTCACTTTCGGCGCTCTCTGGAGCAAAAAAGGACAAACGTCCAGCTTTTGCTGCCACAGCAAAAGTGCCAGCGGGGAAAAAGTGGATGCTGGTCCTCACTGCCCTCCTGGAAACCCTTCAAATGCCCCAGACAATTTTGGCCCTCTCTGCTTTCCTGAGGACTCTATCAAGCACCTTTTTTCACTTTCGGCGCTCTCTGGAGCAAAAAAGACAAACGTCCAGCTTTTGCTGCCACAGCAAACATGCCAGTGGGGAAAAGTGATGCTGGTCCTCACTGCCTCCTGGAACCCCTTCAAATGCCCCAGACAATTTGGCCCTCTCTGCTTTCCTGAGGACTCTATCCTCAAAAGCACCTTTTTTTCACTTTCGGCGCTCTCTGGAGCAAAAAAGACAAACGTCCAGCTTTTGCTGCCAGAGCAAAGGTGCCAGCGGGGAAAAGTGATGCTGGTCCTCACTGCCTCCTGGAACCCCTTCAAATGCCCCAGACAATTTGGCCCTCTCTGCTTTCCTGAGGACTCTATCCTCAAAAGCACCTTTTTTCACTTACGGCGCTCTCTGGAGCAAAAAAGACAAACGTCCAGCTTTTGCTGCCACAGCAAAGATGCCAGCGGGAAAAGTGATGCTGGTTCTCACTGCCTCCTGGAACCCCTTCAAATGCCCCAGACAATTTGGCCCTCTCTGCTTTCCTGAGGACTCTATCCTCAAAAGCACCTTTTTTCACTTTCGGCGCTGTCTGGAGCAAAAAAGACAAACGTCCAGCTTTTGCTGCCACAGCAAATGTGCCAGCGGGGAAAAGTGATGCTGGTTCTCACTGCCTCCTGGAACCCCTTCAAATGCCCCAGACTATTTGGCCCTCTCTGCTTTCCTGAGGACTCTATCCTCAAAAGCACCTTTTTTCACTTTCGGCGCTCTCTGGAGCAAAAAAGACAAACGTCCAGCATTTGCTGCCACAGCAAAGGTGCCAGCGGGGAAAAGTGATGCTGGTCCTCACTGCCTCCTGGAACCCCTTCAAATGCCCCAGACAATTTGGCCCTCTCTGCTTTCCTGAGGACTCTATCCTCAAAAGCACCTTTTTTCACTTTCGGCGCTCTCTGGAGCAAAAAAGACAAACGTCCAGCTTTTGCTGCCACAGCAAAAGTGCCAGCGGGGAAAAGTGATGCTGGTTCTCACTGCCTCCTGGAACCCCTTCAAATGCCCCAGACAATTTGGCCCTCTCTGCTTTCCTGAGGACTCTATCCTCAAAAGCACCTTTTTTTCACTTTCGGCTCTGTCTGGAGCAAAAAAGACAAACGTCCAGCTTTTGCTGCCACAGCAAAGGTGCCAGCGGGGAAAAGTGATGCTGGTTCTCACTGCCTCCTGGAACCCCTTCAAATGCCCCAGACAATTTGGCCCTCTCTGCTTTCCTGAGGACTCTATCCTCAAAAGCACCTTTTTTCACTTTTGGCGCTGTCTGGAGCAAAAAAGACAAACGTCCAGCTTTTGCTGCCACAGCAAAGTGCCAGCGGGGAAAAGTGATGCTGGTCCTCACTGCCTCCTGGAACCCCTTCAAATGCCCCAGACAATTTGGCCCTCTCTGCTTTCCTGAGGACTCTATCCTCAAAAGCACCTTTTTTCAACTTTCGGCGCTGTCTGGAGCAAAAAAGACAAACGTCCAGCATTTGCTGCCACAGCAAAGGTGCCAGCGGGGAAAAGTGATGCTGGTCCTCACTGCCTCCTGGAACCCCTTCAAATGCCCCAGACAATTTGGCCCTCTCTGCTTTCCTGAGGACTCTATCCTCAAAAGCACCTTTTTTCACTTTCGGCGCTGTCTGGAGCAAAAAAGACAAACGTCCAGCTTTTGCTGCCACAGCAAAGGTGTCAGCGGGGAAAAGTGATGCTGGTCCTCACTGCCTCCTGGAACCCCTTCAAATGCCCCAGACAATTTGGCCCTCTCTGCTTTCCTGAGGACTCTATCCTCAAAAGCACCTTTTTTCACTTTCGGCGCTCTCTGGAGCAAAAAAGACAAACGTCCAGCTTTTGCTGCCACAGCAAAGGTGCCAGCGGGGAAAAGTGATGCTGTTCTCACTGCCTCCTGGAACCCCTTCAAATGCCCCAGACAATTTGGCCCTCTCTGCTTTCCTGAGGACTCTATCCTCAAAAGCACCTTTTTTCACTTCGGCGCTCTCTGGAGCAAAAAAGACAAACGTCCAGCTTTTTGCTGCCACAGCAAAGGTTGCCAGCGGGGGAAAAGTGATTGCTGGTCCTCACTGCCTCCTGGACCTTCAAATGCCCCAGACAATTTGGCCCTCTCTGCTTTCCTGAGGACTCTATCCTCAAAAGCACCTTTTTTCACTTTCGGCGCTCTCTGGAGCAAAAAAGACAAACGTCCAGCTTTTGCTGCCACAGCAAAGGTGCCAGCGGGGAAAAGTGATGCTGGTCCTCACTGCCTCCTGGAACCCCTTCAAATGCCCCAGACAATTTGGCCCTCTCTGCTTTCCTGAGGACTCTATCCTCAAAAGCACCTTTTTTCACTTTCGGCGCTGTCTGGAGCAAAAAAGACAAACGTCCAGCATTTGCTGCCACAGCAAAGGTGCCAGCGGGGAAAAGTGATGCTGGTCCTCACTGCCTCCTGGAACCCCTTCAAATGCCCCAGACAATTTGGCCCTCTCTGCTTTCCTGAGGACTCTATCCTCAAAAGCACCTTTTTTCACTTTCGGCGCTCTCTGGAGCAAAAAAGACAAACGTCCAGCTTTTGCTGCCAGAGCAAAGGTGTCAGCGGGGAAAAGTGATGCTGGTCCTCACTGCCTCCTGGAACCCCTTCAAATGCCCCAGACAATTTGGCCCTCTCTGCTTTCCTGAGGACTCTATCCTCAAAAGCACCTTTTTTCACTTTCGGCGCTCTCTGGAGCAAAAAAGACAAACGTCCAGCTTTTGCTGCCACAGCAAAGGTGCCAGCGGGGAAAAGTGATGCTGGTTCTCACTGCCTCCTGGAACCCCTTCAAATGCCCCAGACAATTTGGCCCTCTCTGCTTTCCTGAGGACTCTATCCTCAAAAGCACCTTTTTTCACTTTCGGCGCTCTCTGGAGCAAAAAAGACAAACGTCCAGCTTTTGCTGCCACAGCAAAGGTGCCAGCGGGGAAAAGTGATGCTGGTCCTCACTGCCTCCTGGAACCCCTTCAAATGCCCCAGACAATTTGGCCCTCTCTGCTTTCCTGAGGACTCTATCCTCAAAAGCACCTTTTTTCACTTTCGGCGCTGTCTGGAGCAAAAAAGACAAACGTCCAGCTTTTGCTGCCACAGCAAAGGTGCCAGCGGGGAAAAGTGATGCTGGTTCTCACTGCCTCCTGGAACCCCTTCAAATGCCCCAGACAATTTGGCCCTCTCTGCTTTCCTGAGGACTCTATCCTCAAAAGCACCTTTTTTCACTTTCGGCGCTGTCTGGAGCAAAAAAGACAAACGTCCAGCATTTGCTGCCACAGCAAAGGTGCCAGCGGGGAAAAGTGATGCTGGTCCTCACTGCCTCCTGGAACCCCTTCAAATGCCCCAGACAATTTGGCCCTCTCTGCTTTCCTGAGGACTCTATCCTCAAAAGCACCTTTTTTCACTTTCGGCGCTCTCTGGAGCAAAAAAGACAAACGTCCAGCTTTTGCTGCCAGAGCAAAGGTGCCAGCGGGGAAAAGTGATGCTGGTCCTCACTGCCTCCTGGAACCCCTTCAAATGCCCCAGACAATTTGGCCCTCTCTGCTTTCCTGAGGACTCTATCCTCAAAAGCACCTTTTTTCACTTTCGGCGCTCTCTGGAGCAAAAAAGACAAACGTCCAGCTTTTGCTGCCACAGCAAAAGTGCCAGCGGGGAAAAGTGATGCTGGTTCTCACTGCCTCCTGGAACCCCTTCAAATGCCCCAGACAATTTGGCCCTCTCTGCTTTCCTGAGGACTCTATCCTCAAAAGCACCTTTTTTCACTTTCGGCTCTGTCTGGAGCAAAAAATACAAACGTCCAGCTTTTGCTGCCACAGCAAAGGTGCCAGCGGGGAAAAGTGATGCTGGTTCTCACTGCCTCCTGGAACCCCTTCAAATGCCCCAGACAATTTGGCCCTCTCTGCTTTCCTGAGGACTCTATCCTCAAAAGCACCTTTTTTCACTTTTGGCGCTGTCTGGAGCAAAAAAGACAAACGTCCAGCTTTTGCTGCCACAGCAAAAGTGCCAGCGGGGAAAAGTGATGCTGGTCCTCACTGCCTCCTGGAACCCCTTCAAATGCCCCAGACAATTTGGCCCTCTCTGCTTTCCTGAGGACTCTATCCTCAAAAGCACCTTTTTTCACTTTCGGCGCTGTCTGGAGCAAAAAAGACAAACGTCCAGCATTTGCTGCCACAGCAAAGGTGCCAGCGGGGAAAAGTGATGCTGGTCCTCACTGCCTCCTGGAACCCCTTCAAATGCCCCAGACAATTTGGCCCTCTCTGCTTTCCTGAGGACTCTATCCTCAAAAGCACCTTTTTTCACTTTCGGCGCTGTCTGGAGCAAAAAAGACAAACGTCCAGCTTTTGCTGCCACAGCAAAGGTGTCAGCGGGGAAAAGTGATGCTGGTCCTCACTGCCTCCTGGAACCCCTTCAAATGCCCCAGACAATTTGGCCCTCTCTGCTTTCCTGAGGACTCTATCCTCAAAAGCACCTTTTTTCACTTTCGGCGCTCTCTGGAGCAAAAAAGACAAACGTCCAGCTTTTGCTGCCACAGCAAAGGTGCCAGCGGGGAAAAGTGATGCTGGTTCTCACTGCCTCCTGGAACCCCTTCAAATGCCCCAGACAATTTGGCCCTCTCTGCTTTCCTGAGGACTCTATCCTCAAAAGCACCTTTTTTCACTTTCGGCGCTCTCTGGAGCAAAAAAGACAAACGTCCAGCTTTTGCTGCCACAGCAAAGGTGCCAGCGGGGAAAAGTGATGCTGGTCCTCACTGCCTCCTGGAACCCCTTCAAATGCCCCAGACAATTTGGCCCTCTCTGCTTTCCTGAGGACTCTATCCTCAAAAGCACCTTTTTTCACTTTCGGCGCTCTCTGGAGCAAAAAAGACAAACGTCCAGCTTTTGCTGCCACAGCAAAGGTGCCAGCGGGGAAAAGTGATGCTGGTCCTCACTGCCTCCTGGAACCCCTTCAAATGCCCCAGACAATTTGGCCCTCTCTGCTTTCCTGAGGACTCTATCCTCAAAAGCACCTTTTTTCACTTTCGGCGCTCTCTGGAGCAAAAAAGACAAACGTCCAGCTTTTGCTGCCAGAGCAAAGGTGTCAGCGGGGAAAAGTGATGCTGGTCCTCACTGCCTCCTGGAACCCCTTCAAATGCCCCAGACAATTTGGCCCTCTCTGCTTTCCTGAGGACTCTATCCTCAAAAGCACCTTTTTTCACTTTCGGCGCTCTCTGGAGCAAAAAAGACAAACGTCCAGCTTTTGCTGCCACAGCAAAGGTGCCAGCGGGGAAAAGTGATGCTGGTTCTCACTGCCTCCTGGAACCCCTTCAAATGCCCCAGACAATTTGGCCCTCTCTGCTTTCCTGAGGACTCTATCCTCAAAAGCACCTTTTTTCACTTTCGGCGCTCTCTGGAGCAAAAAAGACAAACGTCCAGCTTTTGCTGCCACAGCAAAGGTGCCAGCGGGGAAAAGTGATGCTGGTCCTCACTGCCTCCTGGAACCCCTTCAAATGCCCCAGACAATTTGGCCCTCTCTGCTTTCCTGAGGACTCTATCCTCAAAAGCACCTTTTTTCACTTTCGGCGCTGTCTGGAGCAAAAAAGACAAACGTCCAGCTTTTGCTGCCACAGCAAAGGTGCCAGCGGGGAAAAGTGATGCTGGTTCTCACTGCCTCCTGGAACCCCTTCAAATGCCCCAGACAATTTGGCCCTCTCTGCTTTCCTGAGGACTCTATCCTCAAAAGCACCTTTTTTCACTTTCGGCGCTGTCTGGAGCAAAAAAGACAAACGTCCAGCATTTGCTGCCACAGCAAAGATGCCAGCGGGGAAAAGTGATGCTGGTCCTCACTGCCTCCTGGAACCCCTTCAAATGCCCCAGACAATTTGGCCCTCTCTGCTTTCCTGAGGACTCTATCCTCAAAAGCACCTTTTTTCACTTTCGGCGCTCTCTGGAGCAAAAAAGACAAACGTCCAGCTTTTGCTGCCACAGCAAAGGTGCCAGCGGGGAAAAGTGATGCTGGTCCTCACTGCCTCCTGGAAACCCTTCAAATGCCCCAGACAATTTGGCCCTCTCTGCTTTCCTGAGGACTCTATCCTCAAAAGCACCTTTTTTCACTTTCGGCGCTCTCTGGAGCAAAAAAGACAAACGTCCAGCTTTTGCTGCCACAGCAAAGGTGCCAGCGGGGAAAAGTGATGCTGGTCCTCACTGCCTCCTGGAACCCCTTCAAATGCCCCAGACAATTTGGCCCTCTCTGCTTTCCTGAGGACTCTATCCTCAAAAGCACCTTTTTTCACTTTCGGCGCTGTCTGGAGCAAAAAAGACAAACGTCCAGCTTTTGCTGCCACAGCAAAGGTGCCAGCGGGGAAAAGTGATGCTGGTCCTCACTGCCTCCTGGAACCCCTTCAAATGCCCCAGACAATTTGGCCCTCTCTGCTTTCCTGAGCACTCTATCCTCAAAAGCACCTTTTTTCACTTTCGGCGCTCTCTGGAGCAAAAAAGACAAACGTCCAGCTTTTGCTGCCACAGCAAAAGTGCCAGCGGGGAAAAGTGATGCTGGTTCTCACTGCCTCCTGGAACCCCTTCAAATGCCCCAGACAATTTGGCCCTCTCTGCTTTCCTGAGGACTCTATCCTCAAAAGCACCTTTTTTCACTTTCGGCGCTGTCTGGAGCAAAAAAGACAAACGTCCAGCTTTTGCTGCCACAGCAAAGGTGCCAGCGGGGAAAAGTGATGCTGGTCCTCACTGCCTCCTGGAACCCCTTCAAATGCCCCAGACAATTTGGCCCTCTCTGCTTTCCTGAGGACTCTATCCTCAAAAGCACCTTTTTTCACTTTCGGCGCTCTCTGGAGCAAAAAAGACAAACGTCCAGCTTTTGCTGCCACAGCAAAAGTGCCAGCGGGGAAAAGTGATGCTGGTTCTCACTGCCTCCTGGAACCCCTTCAAATGCCCCAGACAATTTGGCCCTCTCTGCTTTCCTGAGGACTCTATCCTCAAAAGCACCTTTTTTCACTTTCGGCGCTGTCTGGAGCAAAAAAGACAAACGTCCAGCATTTGCTGCCACAGCAAAGGTGCCAGCGGGGAAAAGTGATGCTGGTCCTCACTGCCTCCTGGAACCCCTTCAAATGCCCCAGACAATTTGGCCCTCTCTGCTTTCCTGAGGACTCTATCCTCAAAAGCACCTTTTTTCACTTTCGGCGCTCTCTGGAGCAAAAAAGACAAACGTCCAGCTTTTGCTGCCACAGCAAAGATGCCAGCGGGGAAAAGTGATGCTGGTTCTCACTGCCTCCTGGAACCCCTTCAAATGCCCCAGACAATTTGGCCCTCTCTGCTTTCCTGAGGACTCTATCCTCAAAAGCACCTTTTTTCACTTTCGGCGCTCTCTGGAGCAAAAAAGACAAACGTCCAGCTTTTGCTGCCACAGCAAAGGTGCCAGCGGGGAAAAGTGATGCTGGTCCTCACTGCCTCCTGGAACCCCTTCAAATGCCCCAGACAATTTGGCCCTCTCTGCTTTCCTGAGGACTCTATCCTAAAAAGCACCTTATTTCACTTACGGCGCTCTCTGGAGCAAAAAAGACAAACGTCCAGCTTTTGCTGCCACAGCAAAGATGCCAGCGGGGAAAAGTGATGCTGGTTCTCACTGCCTCCTGGAACCCCTTCAAATGCCCCTAACAATTTGGCCCTCTCTGCTTTCCTGAGGACTTTATCCTCAAAAGCACCTTTTTTCACTTTCGGCGCTCTCTGGAGCAAAAAAGACAAACGTCCAGCTTTTGCTGCCACAGCAAAAGTGCCAGCGGGGAAAAGTGATGCTGGTTCTCACTGCCTCCTGGAACCCCTTCAAATGGCCCAGACAATTTGGCCCTCTCTGCTTTTCTGAGGACTCTATCCCCAAAAGCACCTTTTTTCACTTTCGGCGTTCTCTGGAGCAAAAAAGACAAACGTCCAGCTTTTGCTGCCACAGCAAAGGTGCCAGCGGGGAAAAGTGATGCTGGTTCTCACTGCCTCCTGGAACCCCTTCAAATGCCCCAGACAATTTGGCCCTCTCTGCTTTCCTGAGGACTCTATCCTCAAAAGCACCTTTTTTCACTTTCGGCGCTGTCTGGAGCAAAAAAGACAAACGTCCAGCTTTTGCTGCCACAGCAAAAGTGCCAGCGGGGAAAAGTGATGCTGGTTCTCACTGCCTCCTGGAACCCCTTCAAATGCCCCAGACAATTTGGCCCTCTCTGCTTTCCTGAGGACTCCATCCTCAAAAGCACCTTTTTTCACTTTCGGCGCTCTCTGGAGCAAAAAAGACAAACATCCAGCATTTGCTGCCACAGCAAAGGTGCCAGCGGGGAAAAGTGATGCTGGTCCTCACTGCCTCCTGGAACCCCTTCAAATGCCCCAGACAATTTGGCCCTCTCTGCTTTCCTGAGGACTCTATCCTCAAAAGCACCTTTTTTCACTTTCGGCGCTCTCTGGAGCAAAAAAGACAAACGTCCAGCTTTTGCTGCCACAGCAAAAGTGCCAGCGGGGAAAAGTGATGCTGGTTCTCACTGCCTCCTGGAACCCCTTCAAATGCCCCAGACAATTTGGCCCTCTCTGCTTTCCTGAGGACTCTATCCTCAAAAGCACCTTTTTTCACTTTCGGCGCTCTCTGGAGCAAAAAAGACAAACGTCCAGCATTTGCTGCCACAGCAAAGGTGCCAGTGGGGAAAAGTGATGCTGGTCCTCACTGCCTCCTGGAACCCCTTCAAATGCCCCAGACAATTTGGCCCTCTCTGCTTTCCTGAGGACTCTATCCTCAAAAGCACCTTTTTTCACTTTCGGCGCTCTCTGGAGCAAAAAAGACAAACGTCCAGCTTTTGCTGCCACAGCAAAGGTGCCAGCGGGGAAAAGTGATGCTGGTCCTCACTGCCTCCTGGAACCCCTTCAAATGCCCCAGACAATTTGGCCCTCTCTGCTTTCCTGAGGACTCTATCCTCAAAAGCACCTTTTTTCACTTTCGGCGCTCTCTGGAGCAAAAAAGACAAACGTCCAGCTTTTGCTGCCACAGCAAAGGTGCCAGCGGGGAAAAGTGATGCTGGTCCTCACTGCCTCCTGGAACCCCTTCAAATGCCCCAGACAATTTGGCCCTCTCTGCTTTCCTGAGGACTCTATCCTCAAAAGCACCTTTTTTCACTTTCGGCGCTCTCTGGAGCAAAAAAGACAAACGTCCAGCTTTTGCTGCCACAGCAAAGGTGCCAGCGGGGAAAAGTGATGCTGGTCCTCACTGCCTCCTGGAACCCCTTCAAATGCCCCAGACAATTTGGCCCTCTCTGCTTTCCTGAGGACTCTATCCTCAAAAGCACCTTTTTTCACTTTCGGCGCTGTCTGGAGCAAAAAAGACAAACGTCCAGCTTTTGCTGCCACAGCAAAGGTGCCAGCGGGGAAAAGTGATGCTGGTTCTCACTGCCTCCTGGAACCCCTTCAAATGCCCCAGACAATTTGGCCCTCTCTGCTTTCCTGAGGACTCTATCCTCAAAAGCACCTTTTTTCACTTTCGGCGCTGTCTGGAGCAAAAAAGACAAACGTCCAGCATTTGCTGCCACAGCAAAGGTGCCAGCGGGGAAAAGTGATGCTGGTCCTCACTGCCTCCTGGAACCCCTTCAAATGCCCCAGACAATTTGGCCCTCTCTGCTTTCCTGAGGACTCTATCCTCAAAAGCACCTTTTTTCACTTTCGGCGCTCTCTGGAGCAAAAAAGACAAACGTCCAGCTTTTGCTGCCAGAGCAAAGGTGCCAGCGGGGAAAAGTGATGCTGGTCCTCACTGCCTCCTGGAACCCCTTCAAATGCCCCAGACAATTTGGCCCTCTCTGCTTTCCTGAGGACTCTATCCTCAAAAGCACCTTTTTTCACTTACGGCGCTCTCTGGAGCAAAAAAGACAAACGTCCAGCTTTTGCTGCCACAGCAAAGATGCCAGCGGGGAAAAGTGATGCTGGTTCTCACTGCCTCCTGGAACCCCTTCAAATGCCCCAGACAATTTGGCCCTCTCTGCTTTCCTGAGGACTTTATCCTCAAAAGCACCTTTTTTCACTTTCGGCGCTCTCTGGAGCAAAAAAGACAAACGTCCAGCTTTTGCTGCCACAGCAAAAGATCCAGCGGGGAAAAGTGATGCTGGTTCTCACTGCCTCCTGGAACCCCTTCAAATGCCCCAGACAATTTGGCCCTCTCTGCTTTTCTGAGGACTCTATCCCCAAAAGCACCTTTTTTCACTTTCGGCGCTCTCTGGAGCAAAAAAGACAAACGTCCAGCTTTTGCTGCCACAGCAAAGATGCCAGCGGGGAAAAGTGATGCTGGTTCTCACTGCCTCCTGGAACCCCTTCAAATGCCCCAGACAATTTGGCCCTCTCTGCTTTCCTGAGGACTCTATCCTCAAAAGCACCTTTTTTCACTTTCGGCGCTCTCTGGAGCAAAAAAGACAAACGTCCAGCTTTTGCTGCCACAGCAAATGTGCCAGCGGGGAAAAGTGATGCTGGTTCTCACTGCCTCCTGGAACCCCTTCAAATGCCCCAGACTATTTGGCCCTCTCTGCTTTCCTGAGGACTCTATCCTCAAAAGCACCTTTTTTCACTTTCGGCGCTGTCTGGAGCAAAAAAGACAAACGTCCAGCATTTGCTGCCACAGCAAAGGTGCCAGCGGGGAAAAGTGATGCTGGTCCTCACTGCCTCCTGGAACCCCTTCAAATGCCCCAGACAATTTGGCCCTCTCTGCTTTCCTGAGGACTCTATCCTCAAAAGCACCTTTTTTCACTTTCGGCGCTCTCTGGAGCAAAAAAGACAAACGTCCAGCTTTTGCTGCCACAGCAAAAGTGCCAGCGGGGAAAAGTGATGCTGGTTCTCACTGCCTCCTGGAACCCCTTCAAATGCCCCAGACAATTTGGCCCTCTCTGCTTTCCTGAGGACTCTATCCTCAAAAGCACCTTTTTTCACTTTCGGCTCTGTCTGGAGCAAAAAAGACAAACGTCCAGCTTTTGCTGCCAGAGCAAAGGTGCCAGCGGGGAAAAGTGATGCTGGTTCTCACTGCCTCCTGGAACCCCTTCAAATGCCCCAGACAATTTGGCCCTCTCTGCTTTCCTGAGGACTCTATCCTCAAAAGCACCTTTTTTCACTTTTGGCGCTGTCTGGAGCAAAAAAGACAAACGTCCAGCTTTTGCTGCCACAGCAAAAGTGCCAGCGGGGAAAAGTGATGCTGGTCCTCACTGCCTCCTGGAACCCCTTCAAATGCCCCAGACAATTTGGCCCTCTCTGCTTTCCTGAGGACTCTATCCTCAAAAGCACCTTTTTTCACTTTCGGCGCTGTCTGGAGCAAAAAAGACAAACGTCCAGCATTTGCTGCCACAGCAAAGGTGCCAGCGGGGAAAAGTGATGCTGGTCCTCACTGCCTCCTGGAACCCCTTCAAATGCCCCAGACAATTTGGCCCTCTCTGCTTTCCTGAGGACTCTATCCTCAAAAGCACCTTTTTTCACTTTCGGCGCTCTCTGGAGCAAAAAAGACAAACGTCCAGCTTTTGCTGCCACAGCAAAGGTGCCAGCGGGGAAAAGTGATGCTGGTTCTCACTGCCTCCTGGAACCCCTTCAAATGCCCCAGACAATTTGGCCCTCTCTGCTTTCCTGAGGACTCTATCCTCAAAAGCACCTTTTTTCACTTTCGGCGCTCTCTGGAGCAAAAAAGACAAACGTCCAGCTTTTGCTGCCACAGCAAAGGTGCCAGCGGGGAAAAGTGATGCTGGTTCTCACTGCCTCCTGGAACCCCTTCAAATGCCCCAGACAATTTGGCCCTCTCTGCTTTCCTGAGGACTCTATCCTCAAAAGCACCTTTTTTCACTTTCGGCGCTCTCTGGAGCAAAAAAGACAAACGTCCAGCTTTTGCTGCCACAGCAAAGGTGCCAGCGGGGAAAAGTGATGCTGGTCCTCACTGCCTCCTGGAACCCGTTCAAATGCCCCAGACAATTTGGCCCTCTCTGCTTTCCTGAGGACTCTATCCTCAAAAGCACCTTTTTTCACTTTCGGCGCTCTCTGGAGCAAAAAAGACAAACGTCCAGCTTTTGCTGCCACAGCAAAGGTGCCAGCGGGGAAAAGTGATGCTGGTTCTCACTGCCTCCTGGAACCCCTTCAAATGCCCCAGACAATTTGGCCCTCTCTGCTTTCCTGAGGACTCTATCCTCAAAAGCACCTTTTTTCACTTTCGGCGCTGTCTGGAGCAAAAAAGACAAACGTCCAGCATTTGCTGCCACAGCAAAGGTGCCAGCGGGGAAAAGTGATGCTGGTCCTCACTGCCTCCTGGAACCCCTTCAAATGCCCCAGACAATTTGGCCCTCTCTGCTTTCCTGAGGACTCTATCCTCAAAAGCACCTTTTTTCACTTTCGGCGCTGTCTGGAGCAAAAAAGACAAACGTCCAGCTTTTGCTGCCAGAGCAAAGGTGTCAGCGGGGAAAAGTGATGCTGGTCCTCACTGCCTCCTGGAACCCCTTCAAATGCCCCAGACAATTTGGCCCTCTCTGCTTTCCTGAGGACTCTATCCTCAAAAGCACCTTTTTTCACTTTCGGCGCTCTCTGGAGCAAAAAAGACAAACGTCCAGCTTTTGCTGCCACAGCAAAGGTGCCAGCGGGGAAAAGTGATGCTGGTTCTCACTGCCTCCTGGAACCCCTTCAAATGCCCCAGACAATTTGGCCCTCTCTGCTTTCCTGAGGACTCTATCCTCAAAAGCACCTTTTTTCACTTTCGGCGCTCTCTGGAGCAAAAAAGACAAACGTCCAGCTTTTGCTGCCACAGCAAAGGTGCCAGCGGGGAAAAGTGATGCTGGTCCTCACTGCCTCCTGGAACCCCTTCAAATGCCCCAGACAATTTGGCCCTCTCTGCTTTCCTGAGGACTCTATCCTCAAAAGCACCTTTTTTCACTTTCGGCGCTCTCTGGAGCAAAAAAGACAAACGTCCAGCTTTTGCTGCCACAGCAAAGGTGCCAGCGGGGAAAAGTGATGCTGGTTCTCACTGCCTCCTGGAACCCCTTCAAATGCCCCAGACAATTTGGCCCTCTCTGCTTTCCTGAGGACTCTGTCCTCAAAAGCACCTTTTTTCACTTTCGGCGCTGTCTGGAACAAAAAAGACAAACGTCCAGCATTTGCTGCCACAGCAAAGGTGCCAGCGGGGAAAAGTGATGCTGGTCCTCACTGCCTCCTGGAACCCCTTCAAATGCCCCAGACAATTTGGCCCTCTCTGCTTTCCTGAGGACTCTATCCTCAAAAGCACCTTTTTTCACTTTCGGCGCTCTCTGGAGCAAAAAAGACAAACGTCCAGCTTTTGCTGCCAGAGCAAAGGTGCCAGCGGGGAAAAGTGATGCTGGTCCTCACTGCCTCCTGGAACCCCTTCAAATGCCCCAGACAATTTGGCCCTCTCTGCTTTCCTGAGGACTCTATCCTCAAAAGCACCTTTTTTCACTTACGGCGCTCTCTGGAGCAAAAAAGACAAACGTCCAGCTTTTGCTGCCACAGCAAAGATGCCAGCGGGGAAAAGTGATGCTGGTTCTCACTGCCTCCTGGAACCCCTTCAAATGCCCCAGACAATTTGGCCCTCTCTGCTTTCCTGAGGACTTTATCCTCAAAAGCACCTTTTTTCACTTTCGGCACTCTCTGGAGCAAAAAAACAAACGTCCAGCTTTTGCTGCCACAGCAAAAGTGCCAGCGGGGAAAAGTGATGCTGGTTCTCACTGCCTCCTGGAACCCCTTCAAATGCCCCAGACAATTTGGCCCTCTCTGCTTTCCTGAGGACTCTATCCTCAAAAGCACCTTTTTTCACTTTCGGCGCTCTCTGGAGCAAAAAAGACAAACGTCCAGCATTTGCTGCCACAGCAAAGGTGCCAGCGGGGAAAAGTGATGCTGGTCCTCACTGCCTCCTGGAACCCCTTCAAATGCCCCAGACAATTTGGCCCTCTCTGCTTTCCTGAGGACTCTATCCTCAAAAGCACCTTTTTTCACTTTCGGCGCTCTCTGGAGCAAAAAAGACAAACGTCCAGCTTTTGCTGCCACAGCAAAGGTGCCAGCGGGGAAAAGTGATGCTGGTCCTCACTGCCTCCTGGAACCCCTTCAAATGCCCCAGACAATTTGGCCCTCTCTGCTTTCCTGAGGACTCTATCCTCAAAAGCACCTTTTTTCACTTACGGCGCTCTCTGGAGCAAAAAAGACAAACGTCCAGCTTTTGCTGCCACAGCAAAGATGCCAGCGGGGAAAAGTGATGCTGGTTCTCACTGCCTCCTGGAACCCCTTCAAATGCCCCAGACAATTTGGCCCTCTCTGCTTTCCTGAGGACTTTATCCTCAAAAGCACCTTTTTTCACTTTCGGCGCTCTCTGGAGCAAAAAAGACAAACGTCCAGCTTTTGCTGCCACAGCAAAAGATCCAGCGGGGAAAAGTGATGCTGGTTCTCACTGCCTCCTGGAACCCCTTCAAATGCCCCAGACAATTTGGCCCTCTCTGCTTTTCTGAGGACTCTATCCCCAAAAGCACCTTTTTTCACTTTCGGCGCTCTCTGGAGCAAAAAAGACAAACGTCCAGCTTTTGCTGCCACAGCAAAGATGCCAGCGGGGAAAAGTGATGCTGGTTCTCACTGCCTCCTGGAACCCCTTCAAATGCCCCAGACAATTTGGCCCTCTCTGCTTTCCTGAGGACTCTATCCTCAAAAGCACCTTTTTTCACTTTCGGCGCTCTCTGGAGCAAAAAAGACAAACGTCCAGCTTTTGCTGCCACAGCAAATGTGCCAGCGGGGAAAAGTGATGCTGGTTCTCACTGCCTCCTGGAACCCCTTCAAATGCCCCAGACTATTTGGCCCTCTCTGCTTTCCTGAGGACTCTATCCTCAAAAGCACCTTTTTTCACTTTCGGCGCTCTCTGGAGCAAAAAAGACAAACGTCCAGCATTTGCTGCCACAGCAAAGGTGCCAGCGGGGAAAAGTGATGCTGGTCCTCACTGCCTCCTGGAACCCCTTCAAATGCCCCAGACAATTTGGCCCTCTCTGCTTTCCTGAGGACTCTATCCTCAAAAGCACCTTTTTTCACTTTCGGCGCTCTCTGGAGCAAAAAAGACAAACGTCCAGCTTTTGCTGCCACAGCAAAAGTGCCAGCGGGGAAAAGTGATGCTGGTTCTCACTGCCTCCTGGAACCCCTTCAAATGCCCCAGACAATTTGGCCCTCTCTGCTTTCCTGAGGACTCTATCCTCAAAAGCACCTTTTTTCACTTTCGGCTCTGTCTGGAGCAAAAAAGACAAACGTCCAGCTTTTGCTGCCACAGCAAAGGTGCCAGCGGGGAAAAGTGATGCTGGTTCTCACTGCCTCCTGGAACCCCTTCAAATGCCCCAGACAATTTGGCCCTCTCTGCTTTCCTGAGGACTCTATCCTCAAAAGCACCTTTTTTCACTTTCGGCGCTCTCTGGAGCAAAAAAGACAAACGTCCAGCTTTTGCTGCCACAGCAAAGGTGCCAGCGGGGAAAAGTGATGCTGGTTCTCACTGCCTCCTGGAACCCCTTCAAATGCCCCAGACAATTTGGCCCTCTCTGCTTTCCTGAGGACTCTGTCCTCAAAAGCACCTTTTTTCACTTTCGGCGCTGTCTGGAACAAAAAAGACAAACGTCCAGCATTTGCTGCCACAGCAAAGGTGCCAGCGGGGAAAAGTGATGCTGGTCCTCACTGCCTCCTGGAACCCCTTCAAATGCCCCAGACAATTTGGCCCTCTCTGCTTTCCTGAGGACTCTATCCTCAAAAGCACCTTTTTTCACTTTCGGCGCTCTCTGGAGCAAAAAAGACAAACGTCCAGCTTTTGCTGCCAGAGCAAAGGTGCCAGCGGGGAAAAGTGATGCTGGTCCTCACTGCCTCCTGGAACCCCTTCAAATGCCCCAGACAATTTGGCCCTCTCTGCTTTCCTGAGGACTCTATCCTCAAAAGCACCTTTTTTCACTTACGGCGCTCTCTGGAGCAAAAAAGACAAACGTCCAGCTTTTGCTGCCACAGCAAAGATGCCAGCGGGGAAAAGTGATGCTGGTTCTCACTGCCTCCTGGAACCCCTTCAAATGCCCCAGACAATTTGGCCCTCTCTGCTTTCCTGAGGACTTTATCCTCAAAAGCACCTTTTTTCACTTTCGGCACTCTCTGGAGCAAAAAAACAAACGTCCAGCTTTTGCTGCCACAGCAAAAGTGCCAGCGGGGAAAAGTGATGCTGGTCCTCACTGCCTCCTGGAACCCCTTCAAATGCCCCAGACAATTTGGCCCTCTCTGCTTTCCTGAGGACTCTATCCTCAAAAGCACCTTTTTTCACTTTCGGCGCTCTCTGGAGCAAAAAAGACAAACGTCCAGCTTTTGCTGCCACAGCAAATGTGCCAGCGGGGAAAAGTGATGCTGGTTCTCACTGCCTCCTGGAACCCCTTCAAATGCCCCAGACTATTTGGCCCTCTCTGCTTTCCTGAGGACTCTATCCTCAAAAGCACCTTTTTTCACTTTCGGCGCTCTCTGGAGCAAAAAAGACAAACGTCCAGCATTTGCTGCCACAGCAAAGGTGCCAGCGGGGAAAAGTGATGCTGGTCCTCACTGCCTCCTGGAACCCCTTCAAATGCCCCAGACAATTTGGCCCTCTCTGCTTTCCTGAGGACTCTATCCTCAAAAGCACCTTTTTTCACTTTCGGCGCTCTCTGGAGCAAAAAAGACAAACGTCCAGCTTTTGCTGCCACAGCAAAAGTGCCAGCGGGGAAAAGTGATGCTGGTTCTCACTGCCTCCTGGAACCCCTTCAAATGCCCCAGACAATTTGGCCCTCTCTGCTTTCCTGAGGACTCTATCCTCAAAAGCACCTTTTTTCACTTTCGGCTCTGTCTGGAGCAAAAAAGACAAACGTCCAGCTTTTGCTGCCACAGCAAAGGTGCCAGCGGGGAAAAGTGATGCTGGTTCTCACTGCCTCCTGGAACCCCTTCAAATGCCCCAGACAATTTGGCCCTCTCTGCTTTCCTGAGGACTCTATCCTCAAAAGCACCTTTTTTCACTTTCGGCGCTCTCTGGAGCAAAAAAGACAAACGTCCAGCTTTTGCTGCCACAGCAAAAGTGCCAGCGGGGAAAAGTGATGCTGGTCCTCACTGCCTCCTGGAACCCCTTCAAATGCCCCAGACAATTTGGCCCTCTCTGCTTTCCTGAGGACTCTATCCTCAAAAGCACCTTTTTTCACTTTCGGCGCTGTCTGGAGCAAAAAAGACAAACGTCCAGCATTTGCTGCCACAGCAAAGGTGCCAGCGGGGAAAAGTGATGCTGGTCCTCACTGCCTCCTGGAACCCCTTCAAATGCCCCAGACAATTTGGCCCTCTCTGCTTTCCTGAGGACTCTATCCTCAAAAGCACCTTTTTTCACTTTCGGCGCTGTCTGGAGCAAAAAAGACAAACGTCCAGCTTTTGCTGCCACAGCAAAGGTGTCAGCGGGGAAAAGTGATGCTGGTCCTCACTGCCTCCTGGAACCCCTTCAAATGCCCCAGACAATTTGGCCCTCTCTGCTTTCCTGAGGACTCTATCCTCAAAAGCACCTTTTTTCACTTTCGGCGCTGTCTGGAGCAAAAAAGACAAACGTCCAGCTTTTGCTGCCACAGCAAAGGTGCCAGCGGGGAAAAGTGATGCTGGTTCTCACTGCCTCCTGGAACCCCTTCAAATGCCCCAGACAATTTGGCCCTCTCTGCTTTCCTGAGGACTCTATCCTCAAAAGCACCTTTTTTCACTTTCGGCGCTCTCTGGAGCAAAAAAGACAAACGTCCAGCTTTTGCTGCCACAGCAAAGGTGCCAGCGGGGAAAAGTGATGCTGGTCCTCACTGCCTCCTGGAACCCCTTCAAATGCCCCAGACAATTTGGCCCTCTCTGCTTTCCTGAGGACTCTATCCTCAAAAGCACCTTTTTTCACTTTCGGCGCTCTCTGGAGCAAAAAAGACAAACGTCCAGCTTTTGCTGCCACAGCAAAGGTGCCAGCGGGGAAAAGTGATGCTGGTTCTCACTGCCTCCTGGAACCCCTTCAAATGCCCCAGACAATTTGGCCCTCTCTGCTTTCCTGAGGACTCTATCCTCAAAAGCACCTTTTTTCACTTTCGGCGCTGTCTGGAGCAAAAAAGACAAACGTCCAGCATTTGCTGCCACAGCAAAGGTGCCAGCGGGGAAAAGTGATGCTGGTCCTCACTGCCTCCTGGAACCCCTTCAAATGCCCCAGACAATTTGGCCCTCTCTGCTTTCCTGAGGACTCTATCCTCAAAAGCACCTTTTTTCACTTTCGGCGCTCTCTGGAGCAAAAAAGTCAAACGTCCAGCTTTTGCTGCCAGAGCAAAGGTGCCAGCGGGGAAAAGTGATGCTGGTCCTCACTGCCTCCTGGAACCCCTTCAAATGCCCCAGACAATTTGGCCCTCTCTGCTTTCCTGAGGACTCTATCCTCAAAAGCACCTTTTTTCACTTACGGCGCTCTCTGGAGCAAAAAAGACAAACGTCCAGCTTTTGCTGCCACAGCAAAGATGCCAGCGGGGAAAAGTGATGCTGGTTCTCACTGCCTCCTGGAACCCCTTCAAATGCCCCAGACAATTTGGCCCTCTCTGCTTTCCTGAGGACTTTATCCTCAAAAGCACCTTTTTTCACTTTCGGCGCTGTCTGGAGCAAAAAAGACAAACGTCCAGCTTTTGCTGCCACAGCAAAAGTGCCAGCGGGGAAAAGTGATGCTGGTTCTCACTGCCTCCTGGAACCCCTTCAAATGCCCCAGACAATTTGGCCCTCTCTGCTTTCCTGAGGACTCTATCCTCAAAAGCACCTTTTTTCACTTTCGGCGCTCTCTGGAGCAAAAAAGACAAACGTCCAGCTTTTGCTGCCACAGCAAATGTGCCAGCGGGGAAAAGTGATGCTGGTTCTCACTGCCTCCTGGAACCCCTTCAAATGCCCCAGACTATTTGGCCCTCTCTGCTTTCCTGAGGACTCTATCCTCAAAAGCACCTTTTTTCACTTTCGGCGCTCTCTGGAGCAAAAAAGACAAACGTCCAGCATTTGCTGCCACAGCAAAGGTGCCAGCGGGGAAAAGTGATGCTGGTCCTCACTGCCTCCTGGAACCCCTTCAAATGCCCCAGACAATTTGGCCCTCTCTGCTTTCCTGAGGACTCTATCCTCAAAAGCACCTTTTTTCACTTTCGGCGCTCTCTGGAGCAAAAAAGACAAACGTCCAGCTTTTGCTGCCACAGCAAAAGTGCCAGCGGGGAAAAGTGATGCTGGTTCTCACTGCCTCCTGGAACCCCTTCAAATGCCCCAGACAATTTGGCCCTCTCTGCTTTCCTGAGGACTCTATCCTCAAAAGCACCTTTTTTCACTTTCGGCTCTGTCTGGAGCAAAAAAGACAAACGTCCAGCTTTTGCTGCCACAGCAAAGGTGCCAGCGGGGAAAAGTGATGCTGGTCCTCACTGCCTCCTGGAACCCCTTCAAATGCCCCAGACAATTTGGCCCTCTCTGCTTTCCTGAGGACTCTATCCTCAAAAGCACCTTTTTTCACTTTCGGCGCTCTCTGGAGCAAAAAAGACAAACGTCCAGCTTTTGCTGCCACAGCAAAAGTGCCAGCGGGGAAAAGTGATGCTGGTCCTCACTGCCTCCTGGAACCCCTTCAAATGCCCCAGACAGTTTGGCCCTCTCTGCTTTCCTGAGGACTCTATCCTCAAAAGCACCTTTTTTCACTTTCGGCGCTGTCTGGAGCAAAAAAGACAAACGTCCAGCATTTGCTGCCACAGCAAAGGTGCCAGCGGGGAAAAGTGATGCTGGTCCTCACTGCCTCCTGGAACCCCTTCAAATGCCCCAGACAATTTGGCCCTCTCTGCTTTCCTGAGGACTCTATCCTCAAAAGCACCTTTTTTCACTTTCGGCGCTGTCTGGAGCAAAAAAGACAAACGTCCAGCTTTTGCTGCCACAGCAAAGGTGTCAGCGGGGAAAAGTGATGCTGGTTCTCACTGCCTCCTGGAACCCCTTCAAATGCCCCAGACAATTTGGCCCTCTCTGCTTTCCTGAGGACTCTATCCTCAAAAGCACCTTTTTTCACTTTCGGCGCTCTCTGGAGCAAAAAAGACAAACGTCCAGCTTTTGCTGCCACAGCAAAAGTGCCAGCGGGGAAAAGTGATGCTGGTCCTCACTGCCTCCTGGAACCCCTTCAAATGCCCCAGACAATTTGGCCCTCTCTGCTTTCCTGAGGACTCTATCCTCAAAAGCACCTTTTTTCACTTTCGGCGCTCTCTGGAGCAAAAAAGACAAACGTCCAGCTTTTGCTGCCACAGCAAAGGTGCCAGCGGGGAAAAGTGATGCTGGTCCTCACTGCCTCCTGGAACCCCTTCAAATGCCCCAGACAATTTGGCCCTCTCTGCTTTCCTGAGGATTCTATCCTCAAAAGCACCTTTTTTCACTTTCGGCGCTCTCTGGAGCAAAAAAGACAAACGTCCAGCTTTTGCTGCCACAGCAAAAGTGCCAGCGGGGAAAAGTGATGCTGGTTCTCACTGCCTCCTGGAACCCCTTCAAATGCCCCAGACAATTTGGCCCTCTCTGCTTTCCTGAGGACTCTATCCTCAAAAGCACCTTTTTTCACTTTCGGCGCTCTCTGGAGCAAAAAAGACAAACGTCCAGCTTTTGCTGCCACAGCAAAGGTGCCAGCGGGGAAAAGTGATGCTGGTCCTCACTGCCTCCTGGAACCCCTTCAAATGCCCCAGACAATTTGGCCCTCTCTGCTTTCCTGAGGACTTTATCCTCAAAAGCACCTTTTTTCACTTTCGGCGCTCTCTGGAGCAAAAAAGACAAACGTCCAGCTTTTGCTGCCACAGCAAAAGTACCAGCGGGGAAAAGTGATACTGGTTCTCACTGCCTCCTGGAACCCCTTCAAATGCCCCAGACAATTTGGCCCTCTCTGCTTTCCTGAGGACTCTATCCCCAAAAGCACCTTTTTTCACTTTCGGCGCTCTCTGGAGCAAAAAAGACAAACGTCCAGCTTTTGCTGCCACAGCAAAGGTGCCAGCGGGGAAAAGTGATGCTGGTTCTCACTGCCTCCTGGAACCCCTTCAAATGCCCCAGACAATTTGGCCCTCTCTGCTTTCCTGCGGACTCTATCCTCAAAAGCACCTTTTTTCACTTTCGGCGCTCTCTGGAGCAAAAAAGACAAACGTCCAGCTTTTGCTGCCACAGCAAAAGTGCCAGCGGGGAAAAGTGATGCTGGTTCTCACTGCCTCCTGGAACCCCTTCAAATGCCCCAGACAATTTGGCCCTCTCTGCTTTCCTGAGGACTCTATCCTCAAAAGCACCTTTTTTCACTTTCGGCGCTCTCTGGAGCAAAAAAGACAAACGTCCAGCTTTTGCTGCCACAGCAAAAGTGCCAGCGGGGAAAAGTGATGCTGGTTCTCACTGCCTCCTGGAACCCCTTCAAATGCCCCAGACAATTTGGCCCTCTCTGCTTTCCTGAGGACTCTATCCTCAAAAGCACCTTTTTTCACTTTCGGCGCTCTCTGGAGCAAAAAAGACAAACGTCCAGCTTTTGCTGCCACAGCAAAGGTGCCAGCGGGGAAAAGTGATGCTGGTCCTCACTGCCTCCTGGAACCCCTTCAAATGCCCCAGACAATTTGGCCCTCTCTGCTTTCCTGAGGACTCTATCCTCAAAAGCACCTTTTTTCACTTTCGGCGCTCTCTGGAGCAAAAAAGACAAACGTCCAGCTTTTGCTGCCACAGCAAAGGTGCCAGCGGGGAAAAGTGATGCTGGTCCTCACTGCCTCCTGGAACCCCTTCAAATGCCCCAGACAATTTGGCCCTCTCTGCTTTCCTGAGCACTCTATCCTCAAAAGCACCTTTTTTCACTTTCGGCGCTCTCTGGAGCAAAAAAGACAAACGTCCAGCTTTTGCTGCCACAGCAAAAGTGCCAGCGGGGAAAAGTGATGCTGGTTCTCACTGCCTCCTGGAACCCCTTCAAATGCCCCAGACAATTTGGCCCTCTCTGCTTTTCTGAGGACTCTATCCCCAAAAGCACCTTTTTTCACTTTCGGCGCTCTCTGGAGCAAAAAAGACAAACGTCCAGCTTTTGCTGCCACAGCAAAGGTGCCAGCGGGGAAAGTGATGCTGGTTCTCACTGCCTCCTGGAACCCCTTCAAATGCCCCAGACAATTTGGCCCTCTCTGCTTTCCTGAGGACTCTATCCTCAAAAGCACCTTTTTTCACTTTCGGCGCTCTCTGGAGCAAAAAAGACAAACGTCCAGCTTTTGCTGCCACAGCAAAAGTGCCAGCGGGGAAAAGTGATGCTGGTTCTCACTGCCTCCTGGAACCCCTTCAAATGCCCCAGACAATTTGGCCCTCTCTGCTTTCCTGAGGACTCTATCCTCAAAAGCACCTTTTTTCACTTTCGGCGCTCTCTGGAGCAAAAAAGACAAACGTCCAGCATTTGCTGCCACAGCAAAGGTGCCAGCGGGGAAAAGTGATGCTGGTCCTCACTGCCTCCTGGAACCCCTTCAAATGCCCCAGACAATTTGGCCCTCTCTGCTTTCCTGAGGACTCTATCCTCAAAAGCACCTTTTTTCACTTTCGGCGCTCTCTGGAGCAAAAAAGACAAACGTCCAGCTTTTGCTGCCACAGCAAAAGTGCCAGCGGGGAAAAGTGATGCTGGTTCTCACTGCCTCCTGGAACCCCTTCAAATGCCCCAGACAATTTGGCCCTCTCTGCTTTCCTGAGGACTCTATCCCCAAAAGCACCTTTTTTCACTTTCGGCGCTCTCTGGAGCAAAAAAGACAAACGTCCAGCTTTTGTTGCCACAGCAAAGATGCCAGCGGGGAAAAGTGATGCTGGTTCTCACTGCCTCCTGGAACCCCTTCAAATGCCCCAGACAATTTGGCCCTCTCTGCTTTCCTGCGGACTCTATCCTCAAAAGCACCTTTTTTCACTTTCGGCGCTCTCTGGAGCAAAAAAGACAAACGTCCAGCTTTTGCTGCCACAGCAAAAGTGCCAGCGGGGAAAAGTGATGCTGGTTCTCACTGCCTCCTGGAACCCCTTCAAATGCCCCAGACAATTTGGCCCTCTCTGCTTTCCTGAGGACTCTATCCTCAAAAGCACCTTTTTTCACTTTCGGCGCTCTCTGGAGCAAAAAAGACAAACGTCCAGCTTTTGCTGCCACAGCAAAGGTGCCAGCGGGGAAAAGTGATGCTGGTTCTCACTGCCTCCTGGAACCCCTTCAAATGCCCCAGACAATTTGGCCCTCTCTGCTTTCCTGAGGACTCTATCCTCAAAAGCACCTTTTTTCACTTTCGGCGCTCTCTGGAGCAAAAAAGACAAACGTCCAGCTTTTGCTGCCACAGCAAAGGTGCCAGCGGGGAAAAGTGATGCTGGTCCTCACTGCCTCCTGGAACCCCTTCAAATGCCCCAGACAATTTGGCCCTCTCTGCTTTCCTGAGGACTCTATCCTCAAAAGCACCTTTTTTCACTTTCGGCGCTCTCTGGAGCAAAAAAGACAAACGTCCAGCTTTTGCTGCCACAGCAAAGATGCCAGCGGGGAAAAGTGATGCTGGTTCTCACTGCCTCCTGGAACCCCTTCAAATGCCCCAGACAATTTGGCCCTCTCTGCTTTCCTGAGCACTCTATCCTCAAAAGCACCTTTTTTCACTTTCGGCGCTCTCTGGAGCAAAAAAAGACAAACGTCCAGCTTTTGCTGCCACAGCAAAGTGCCAGCGGGGAAAAGTGATGCTGGTTCTCACTGCCTCCTGGAACCCCTTCAAATGCCCCAGACAATTTGGCCCTCTCTGCTTTTCTGAGGACTCTATCCCCAAAAGCACCTTTTTTCACTTCGGCGCTCTCTGGAGCAAAAAAGACAAACGTCCAGCTTTTGCTGCCACAGCAAAGGTGCCAGCGGGAAAAGTGATGCTGGTTCTCACTGCCTCCTGGAACCCTTCAAATGCCCCAGACAATTTGGCCCTCTCTGCTTTCTGAGGACTCTATCCTCAAAAGCACCTTTTTTCACTTTCGGCGCTCTCTGGAGCAAAAAAGACAAACGTCCAGCTTTTGCTGCCACAGCAAAAGGTGCCAGCGGGGAAAAGTGATGCTGGTCTCACTGCCTCCTGGAACCCCTTCAAATGCCCCAGACAATTTGGCCCTCTCTGCTTTCCTGAGGACTCTATCCTCAAAAGCACCTTTTTTCACTTTCGGCGCTCTCTGGAGCAAAAAAGACAAACGTCCAGCTTTTGCTGCCACAGCAAAGGTGCCAGCGGGGAAAAGTGATGCTGGTCTCACTGCCTCCTGGAACCCCTTCAAATGCCCCAGACAATTTGGCCCTCTCTGCTTTCCTGAGGACTCTATCCTCAAAAGCACCTTTTTTCACTTTCGGCGCTCTCTGGAGCAAAAAAGACAAACGTCCAGCTTTTGCTGCCACAGCAAAGTGCCAGCGGGAAAAGTGATGCTGGTTCTCACTGCCTCCTGGAACCCCTTCAAATGCCCCAGACAATTTGGCCCTCTCTGCTTTCTGAGGACTCTATCCTCAAAAGCACCTTTTTTCACTTTCGGCGCTCTCTGGAGCAAAAAAGACAAACGTCCAGCTTTTGCTGCCACAGCAAAGGTGCCAGCGGGGAAAAGTGATGCTGGTTCTCACTGCCTCCTGGAACCCCTTCAAATGCCCCAGACAATTTGGCCCTCTCTGCTTTCCTGAGGACTCTATCCTCAAAAGCACCTTTTTTCACTTTCGGCGCTCTCTGGAGCAAAAAAGACAAACGTCCAGCTTTTGCTGCCACAGCAAAAGTGCCAGCGGGGAAAAGTGATGCTGGTCCTCACTGCCTCCTGGAACCCCTTCAAATGCCCCAGACAATTTGGCCCTCTCTGCTTTCCTGAGACTCTATCCTCAAAAGCACCTTTTTTCACTTTCGGCGCTCTCTGGAGCAAAAAAGACAAACGTCCAGCTTTTGCTGCCACAGCAAAGGTGCCAGCGGGGAAAAGTGATGCTGGTTCACTGCCTCCTGGAACCCCTTCAAATGCCCCAGACAATTTGGCCTCTCTGCTTTCCTGAGGACTCTATCCTCAAAAGCACCTTTTTTCACTTTCGGCGCTCTCTGGAGCAAAAAGACAAACGTCCAGCTTTTGCTGCCACAGCAAAAGTGCCAGCGGGGAAAAGTGATGCTGGTTCTCACTGCCTCCTGGAACCCCTTCAAATGCCCCAGACAATTTGGCCCTCTCTGCTTTCCTGAGGACTCTATCCTCAAAAGCACCTTTTTTCACTTTCGGCGCTCTCTGGAGCAAAAAAGACAAACGTCCAGCATTTTGCTGCCACAGCAAAGGTGCCAGCGGGAAAGTGATGCTGGTCTCACTGCCTCCTGGAACCCCTTCAAATGCCCCAGACAATTTGGCCCTCTCTGCTTTCCTGAGACCTCTATCCTCAAAAGCACCTTTTTTCACTTTCGGCGCTCTCTGGAGCAAAAAAGACAAACGTCCAGCTTTTGCTGCCACAGAAAGTGCCAGGTGCTTCCTCACTGCCGAATCATGCCCTCTCTGCTTTCCTGAGGACTCTATCCTCAAAAGCACCTTTTTTCACTTTCGGCGCTCTCTGGAGCAAAAAAGACAAACGTCCAGCTTTTGCTGCCACAGCAAAGGTGCCAGCGGGGAAAAGTGATGCTGGTCTCACTGCCTCCTGGAACCCCTTCAAATGCCCCAGACAATTTGGCTCTCTGCTTTCCTGAGGACTCTATCCTCAAAGCACCTTTTTTCACTTTCGGCGCTCTCTGGAGCAAAAAAGACAAACGTCCAGCTTTTGCTGCCACAGCAAAGGTGCCAGCGGGGAAAAGTGATGCTGGTCCTCACTGCCTCCTGGAACCCCTTCAAATGCCCCAGACAATTTGGCCCTCTCTGCTTTCCTGAGGACTCTATCCTCAAAAGCACCTTTTTTCACTTTCGGCGCTCTCTGGAGCAAAAAAGACAAACGTCCAGCTTTTGCTGCCACAGCAAAGGTGCCAGCGGGGAAAAGTGATGCTGGTCTCACTGCCTCCTGGAACCCCTTCAAATGCCCCAGACAATTTGGCCCTCTCTGCTTTCCTGAGGACTCTATCCTCAAAAGCACCTTTTTCACTTTCGGCGCTCTCTGGAGCAAAAAAGACAAACGTCCAGCTTTTGCTGCCACAGCAAAGGTGCCAGCGGGGAAAAGTGATGCTGGTCCTCACTGCCTCCTGGAACCCCTTCAAATGCCCCAGACAAATTTGGCCCTCTCTGCTTTCCTGAGGACTCTATCCTCAAAAGCACCTTTTTTCACTTTCGGCGCTCTCTGGAGCAAAAAAGACAACGTCCAGCTTTTGCTGCCACAGCAAAGGTGCCAGCGGGGAAAAGTGATGCTGGTCCTCACTGCCTCCTGGAACCCCTTTCAAATGCCCCAGACAATTTGGCCCTCTCTGCTTTCCTGAGGACTCTATCCTCAAAAGCACCCTTTTTTCACTTTCGGCGCTCTCTGGAGCAAAAAAGACAAACGTCCAGCTTTTGCTGCCACAGCAAAGGTGCCAGCGGGGAAAAGTGATGCTGGTCCTCACTGCCTCCT
>NW_028126852.1:0-40009 GCF_965231255.1 Vanellus vanellus
CCACACAATTTGGCCCTCTCTGCTTTCCTTCCCACTCTATCCTCAAAAGCACCTTTTTTTCACTTTTGGTCGCCCTCCGCAGCAAAAAAGACAAACGTCCAGCTTTTGCTGCCACAGCAAAGGTGCCAGCGGGGAAAAGTCATGCTGGTCCTCACTGCCTCCTGGAACCCCTTCAAATGCCCCACACAATTTGGCCCTCTCTGCTTTCCTGCCCACTCTATCCTCAAAAGCACCTTTTTTTCACTTTTGGCGCCCTCCGCAGCAAAAAAGACAAACGTCCAGCTTTTGCTGCCACAGCAAAGGTGCCAGCGGGGAAAAGTCATGCTGGTCCTCACTGCCTCCTGGAACCCCTTCAAATGCCCCACACAATTTGGCCCTGTCTGCTTTCCTGCCGACTCTAGCCTCAAAAGCACCTTTTTTCACTTTTGGCGCCCTCCGCAGCAAAAAAGACAAACGTCCAGCTTTTGCTGCCACAGCAAAGGTGCCAGCGGGAAAACTCATGCTGGTCCTCACTGCCTCCTGGAACCCCTTCAAATGCCCCACACAATTTGGCCCTCTCTGCTTTCCTGCCGACTATATTCTCAAAAGCACCTTTCTTAAACTTTTGGCGCCCTCTGGAGCAAAAAAGACAAATGTCCAGCTTTTGCTGCCACAGCAAAGGTGCCAGCTAGGAAAAGTGATGCTGGTCCTCACTGCCTCCTGGAACCCCTTCAAATGCCCCACACAATTTGGCCCTCTCTGCTTTCCTGCCGACTCTATCCTCAAAAGCACCTTTTTTCACTTTTGGCGCCCTCCGCAGCAAAAAAGACAAACGTCCAGCTTTTGCTGCCACAGCAAAGGTGCCAGCGGGGAAAAGTCATGCTGGTCCTCACTGCCTCCTGGAACCCCTTCAAATGCCCTACACAATTTGGC
Organism: Vanellus vanellus; assembly: GCF_965231255.1. Lineage (NCBI taxonomy): Eukaryota > Metazoa > Chordata > Aves > Charadriiformes > Charadriidae > Vanellus > Vanellus vanellus. The sequence continues at coordinate 913 of NW_028126852.1, forward strand.
CCTCTCTGCTTTCCTGCCCACTCTATCCTCAAAAGCACCTTTTTTCACATTTGGCGCCCTCCGCAGCAAAAAAAGACAAACGTCCAGCTTTTGCTGCCACAGCAAAGGTGCCAGCGGGGAAAAGTCATGCTGGTCCTCACTGCCTCCTGGAACCCCTTCAAATGCCCCACACAATTTGGCCCTCTCTGCTTTCCTGCCCACTCTATCCTCAAAAGCACATTTTTTCACTTTTGGCGCCCTCCGCAGCAAAAAAGACAAACGTCCAGCTTTTGCTGCCACAGCAAAGGTGCCAGCGGGGAAAAGTCATGCTGGTCCTCACTGCCTCCTGGAACCCCTTCAAATGCCCCACACAATTTGGCCCTCTCTGCTTTCCTGCCGAGTCTATGCTCAAAAGCACCTTTTTTCACATTTGGCGCCCTCCGCAGCAAAAAAGACAAACGTCCAGCTTTTGCTGCCACAGCAAAGGTGCCAGCGGGGAAAAGTCATGCTGGTCCTCACTGCCTCCTGGAACCCCTTCAAATGCCCCACACAATTTGGCCCTCTCTGCTTTCCTGCCGACTCTATCCTCAAAAGCACCTTTTTTCACTTTTGGCGCCCTCCGCAGCAAAAAAGACAAACGTCCAGCTTTTGCTGCCACAGCAAAGGGGCCAGCGGGGAAAAGTCATGCTGGTCCTCACTGCCTCCTGGAACCTTTTCAAATGCCCCACACAATTTGGCCCTCTCTGCTTTCCTGCCGACTATATTCTCAAAAGCACCTTTTTTCACATTTGGCGCCCTCCGCAGCAAAAAAGACAAACGTCCAGCTTTTGCTGCCACAGCAAAGGTGCCAGCGGGGAAAAGTCATGCTGGTCCTCACTGCCTCCTGGAACCCCTTCAAATGCCCCACACAATTTGGCCCTCTCTGCTTTCCTGCTGAGTCTATGCTGAAAAGCACCTTTTTTCACATTTGGTGCCCTCCGCAGCAAAAAAGACAAACGTCCAGCTTTTGCTGCCACAGCAAAGGTGCCAGCGGGGAAAAGTGATGCTGGTCCTCACTGCCTCCTGGAACCCCTTCAAATGCCCCACACAATTTGGCCCTCTCTGCTTTCCTGCCCACTCTATCCTCAAAAGCACATTTTTTCACTTTTGGCGCCCTCTGTAGCAAAAAAGACAAACGTCCAGCTTTTGCTGCCACAGCAAAGGTGCCAGCGGGGAAAAGTGATGCTGGTCCTCACTGCCTCCTGGAACCCCTTCAAATGCCCCAAACAATTTGGCCCTCTCTGCTTTCCTTCCCACTCTATCCTCAAAAGCACTTTTTTTCAATTTTGGCGCCCTCCGCAGCAAAAAAGACAAACGTCCAGCTTTTGCTGCCACAGCAAAGGTGCCAGCGGGGAAAAGTCATGCTGGTCCTCACTGCCTCCTGGAACCCCTGCAAATGCCCCACACAATTTGGCCCTCTCTGCTTTCCTGCCGACTATATTCTCAAAAGCACCTTTTTTAAAATTTTGGCGCCCTCTGGAGCAAAAAAGACAAATGTCCAGCTTTTGCTGCCACAGCAAAGGTGCCAGCTAGGAAAAGTGATGCTGGTCCTCACTGCCTCCTGGAACCCCTTCAAATGCCCCACACAATTTGGCCCTCTCTGCTTTCCTGCCGACTCTATCCTCAAAAGCACCTTTTTTCACTTTTGGCGCCCTCCGCAGCAAAAAAGACAAACGTCCAGCTTTTGCTGCCACAGCAAAGGTGCCAGCGGGGAAAAGTCATGCTGGTCCTCACTGCCTCCTGGAACCCCTTCAAATGCCCCACACAATTTGGCCCTCTCTGCTTTCCTGCCCACTCTATCCTCAAAAGCACATTTTTTCACTTTTGGCGCCCTCCGCAGCAAAAAAGACAAACGTCCAGCTTTTGCTGCCACAGCAAAGGTGCCAGCGGGGAAAAGTCATGCTGGTCCTCACTGCCTCCTGGAACCCCTTCAAATGCCCCACACAATTTGGCCCTCTCTGCTTTCCTGCCCACTCTATCCTCAAAAGCACCTTTTTTCACTTTTGGCGCCCTCCGCAGCAAAAAAGACAAACGTCCAGCTTTTGCTGCCACAGAAAATGTGCCAGCGGGGAAAAGTCATGCTGGTCCTCACTGCCTCCTGGAACCCCTTCAAATGCCCCACACAATTTGGCCCTCTCTGCTTTCCTGCCCACTCTATCCTCAAAAGCACCTTTTTTCACTTTTGGCGCCCTCCGCAGCAAAAAAGACAAACGTCCAGCTTTTGCTGCCACAGCAAAGGTGCCAGCGGGGAAAAGTCATGCTGGTCCTCACTGCCTCCTGGAACCCCTTCAAATGCCCCACACAATTTGGCCCTCTCTGCTTTCCTTCCCACTCTATCCTCAAAAGCACCTTTTTTCACATTTGGTGCCCTCCGCAGCAAAAAAGACAAACGTCCAGCTTTTGCTGCCACAGCAAATGTGCCAGCGGGGAAAAGTCTTGCTGGTCCTCACTGCCTCCTGGAACCCCTTCAAATGCCCCACACAATTTGGCCCTCTCTGCTTTCCTGCCGACTCTATCCTCAAAAGCACCTTTTTTCAATTTTGGTGCCCTCCGCAGCAAAAAAGACAAACGTCCAGCTTTTGCTGCCACAGCAAAGGTGCCAGCAGGGAAAAGTGATGCTGGTCCTCACTGCCTCCGGGAACCCCTTCAAATGCCCCACACAATTTGGCCCTCTCTGCTTTCCTTCCCACTCTATCCTCAAAAGCACTTTTTTTCACTTTTGGCGCCCTCCGCAGCAAAAAAGACAAACGTCCAGCTTTTGCTGCCACAGCAAAGGTGCCAGCGGGGAAAAGTCATGCTGGTCCTCACTGCCTCCTGGAACCCCTTCAAATGCCCCACACAATTTGGCCCTCTCTGCTTTCCTGCCGACTCTATCCTCAAAAGCACCTTTTTTCACTTTTGGCGCCCTCCGCAGCAAAAAAGACAAACGTCCAGCTTTTGCTGCCACAGCAAAGGTGCCAGCGGGGAAAAGTCATGCTGGTCCTCACTGCCTCCTGGAACCCCTTCAAATGCCCCACACAATTTGGCCCTCTCTGCTTTCCTGCCGACTATATTCTCAAAAGCACCTTTTTTCACTTTTGGCGCCCTCCGCAGCAAAAAAGACAAACGTCCAGCTTTTGCTGCCACAGCAAAGGTGCCAGCGGGGAAAAGTCATGCTGGTCCTCACTGCCTCCTGGAACCCCTTCAAATGCCCCACACAATTTGGCCCTCTCTGCTTTCCTGCTGAGTCTATGCTGAAAAGCACCTTTTTTCACATTTGGTGCCCTCCGCAGCAAAAAAGACAAACGTCCAGCTTTTGCTGCCACAGCAAAGGTGCCAGCGGGGAAAAGTGATGCTGGTCCTCACTGCCTCCTGGAACCCCTTCAAATGCCCCAAACAATTTGGCCCTCTCTGCTTTCCTTCCCACTCTATCCTCAAAAGCACTTTTTTTTCACTTTTGGCGCCCTCCGCAGCAAAAAAGACAAACGTCCAGCTTTTGCTGCCACAGCAAAGGTGCCAGCGGGGAAAAGTCATGCTGGTCCTCACTGCCTCCTGGAACCCCTGCAAATGCCCCACACAATTTGGCCCTCTCTGCTTTCCTGCCGACTATATTCTCAAAAGCACCTTTTTTAAACTTTTGGCGCCCTCTGGAGCAAAAAGACAAATGTCCAGCTTTTGCTGCCACAGCAAAGGTGCCAGCTAGGAAAAGTGATGCTGGTCCTCACTGCCTCCTGGAACCCCTTCAAATGCCCCACACAATTTGGCCCTCTCTGCTTTCCTGCCGACTCTATCCTCAAAAGCACCTTTTTTCACTTTTGGCGCCCTCCGCAGCAAAAAAGACAAACGTCCAGCTTTTGCTGCCACAGCAAAGGTGCCAGCGGGGAAAAGTCATGCTGGTCCTCACTGCCTCCTGGAACCCCTTCAAATGCCCCACACAATTTGGCCCTCTCTGCTTTCCTGCCCACTCTATCCTCAAAAGCACATTTTTTCACTTTTGGCGCCCTCCGCAGCAAAAAAGACAAACGTCCAGCTTTTGCTGCCACAGCAAAGGTGCCAGCGGGGAAAAGTCATGCTGGTCCTCACTGCCTCCTGGAACCCCTTCAAATGCCCCACACAATTTGGCCCTCTCTGCTTTCCTGCCCACTCTATCCTCAAAAGCACCTTTTTTCACTTTTGGCGCCCTCCGCAGCAAAAAAGACAAACGTCCAGCTTTTGCTGCCACAGCAAAGGTGCCAGCGGGGAAAAGTCATGCTGGTCCTCACTGCCTCCTGGAACCCCTTCAAATGCCCCACACAATTTGGCCCTCTCTGCTTTCCTGCCCACTCTATCCTCAAAAGCACCTTTTTTCACTTTTGGCGCCCTCCGCAGCAAAAAAGACAAACGTCCAGCTTTTGCTGCCACAGCAAAGGTGCCAGCGGGGAAAAGTCATGCTGGTCCTCACTGCCTCCTGGAACCCCTTCAAATGCCCCACACAATTTGGCACTCTCTGCTTTCCTGCCGACTCTATCCTCAAAAGCACCTTTTTTCACATTTGGTGCCCTCCGCAGCAAAAAAGACAAACGTCCAGCTTTTGCTGCCACAGCAAATGTGCCAGCGGGGAAAAGTCTTGCTGGTCCTCACTGCCTCCTGGAACCCCTTCAAATGCCCCACACAATTTGGCCCTCTCTGCTTTCCTGCCCACTCTATCCTCAAAAGCACCTTTTTTCACTTTTGGCGCCCTCCGCAGCAAAAAAGACAAACGTCCAGCTTTTGCTGCCACAGCAAAGGTGCCAGCGGGGAAAAGTCATGCTGGTCCTCACTGCCTCCTGGAACCCCTTCAAATGCCCCACACAATTTGGCCCTCTCTGCTTTCCTGCCCACTCTATCCTCAAAAGCACCTTTTTTCACTTTTGGCGCCCTCCGCAGCAAAAAAGACAAACGTCCAGCTTTTGCTGCCACAGCAAAGGTGCCAGCGGGGAAAAGTCATGCTGGTCCTCACTGCCTCCTGGAACCCCTTCAAATGCCCCACACAATTTGGCACTCTCTGCTTTCCTGCCGACTCTATCCTCAAAAGCACCTTTTTTCACATTTGGTGCCCTCCGCAGCAAAAAAGACAAACGTCCAGCTTTTGCTGCCACAGCAAATGTGCCAGCGGGGAAAAGTCTTGCTGGTCCTCACTGCCTCCTGGAACCCCTTCAAATGCCCCACACAATTTGGCCCTCTCTGCTTTCCTGCCGACTCTATCCTCAAAAGCACCTTTTTTCACTTTTGGCGCCCTCCGCAGCAAAAAAGACAAACGTCCAGCTTTTGCTGCCACAGCAAAGGTGCCAGCGGGGAAAAGTCATGCTGGTCCTCACTGCCTCCTGGAACCCCTTCAAATGCCCCACACAATTTGGCCCTCTCTGCTTTCCTGCCCACTCTATCCTCAAAAGCACATTTTTTCACTTTTGGCGCCCTCCGCAGCAAAAAAGACAAACGTCCAGCTTTTGCTGCCACAGCAAAGGTGCCAGCGGGGAAAAGTCATGCTGGTCCTCACTGCCTCCTGGAACCCCTTCAAATGCCCCACACAATTTGGCCCTCTCTGCTTTCCTGCCGACTCTATCCTCAAAAGCACCTTTTTTCACTTTTGGCGCCCTCCGCAGCAAAAAAGACAAACGTCCAGCTTTTGCTGCCACAGCAAAGGTGCCAGCGGGGAAAAGTCATGCTGGTCCTCACTGCCTCCTGGAACCCCTTCAAATGCCCCACACAATTTGGCCCTCTCTGCTTTCCTGCCCACTCTATCCTCAAAAGCACCTTTTTTCACTTTTGGCGCCCTCCGCAGCAAAAAAGACAAACGTCCAGCTTTTGCTGCCACAGCAAAGGTGCCAGCGGGGAAAAGTCATGCTGGTCCTCACTGCCTCCTGGAACCCCTTCAAATGCCCCACACAATTTGGCACTCTCTGCTTTCCTGCCGACTCTATCCTCAAAAGCACCTTTTTTCACATTTGGTGCCCTCCGCAGCAAAAAAGACAAACGTCCAGCTTTTGCTGCCACAGCAAAGGTGCCAGCGGGGAAAAGTCATGCTGGTCCTCACTGCCTCCTGGAACCCCTGCAAATGCCCCACACAATTTGGCCCTCTCTGCTTTCCTGCCGACTCTATCCTCAAAAGCACCTTTTTTCAATTTTGGTGCCCTCCGCAGCAAAAAAGACAAACGTCCAGCTTTTGCTGCCACAGCAAAGGTGCCAGCAGGGAAAAGTGATGCTGGTCCTCACTGCCTCCGGGAACCCCTTCAAATGCCCCACACAATTTGGCCCTCTCTGCTTTCCTTCCCACTCTATCCTCAAAAGCACTTTTTTTCACTTTTGGCGCCCTCCGCAGCAAAAAAGACAAACGTCCAGCTTTTGCTGCCACAGCAAAGGTGCCAGCGGGGAAAAGTCATGCTGGTCCTCACTGCCTCCTGGAACCCCTTCAAATGCCCCACACAATTTGGCCCTCTCTGCTTTCCTGCCCACTCTATCCTCAAAAGCACCTTTTTTCACTTTTGGCGCCCTCCGCAGCAAAAAAGACAAACGTCCAGCTTTTGCTGCCACAGCAAAGGTGCCAGCGGGGAAAAGTCATGCTGGTCCTCACTGCCTCCTGGAACCCCTTCAAATGCCCCACACAATTTGGCCCTCTCTGCTTTCCTGCCCACTCTAGCCTCAAAAGCACCTTTTTTCACTTTTGGCGCCCTCCGCAGCAAAAAAGACAAACGTCCAGCTTTTGCTGCCACAGCAAAGGTGCCAGCGGGGAAAAGTCATGCTGGTCCTCACTGCCTCCTGGAACCCCTTCAAATGCCCCACACAATTTGGCCCTCTCTGCTTTCCTGCTGAGTCTATGCTGAAAAGCACCTTTTTTCACATTTGGTGCCCTCCGCAGCAAAAAAGACAAACGTCCAGCTTTTGCTGCCACAGCAAAGGTGCCAGCGGGGAAAAGTGATGCTGGTCCTCACTGCCTCCTGGAACCCCTTCAAATGCCCCACACAATTTGGCCCTCTCTGCTTTCCTGCCCACTCTATCCTCAAAAGCACATTTATTCACTTTTGGCGCCCTCTGTAGCAAAAAAGACAAACGTCCAGCTTTTGCTGCCACAGCAAAGGTGCCAGCGGGGAAAAGTGATGCTGGTCCTCACTGCCTCCTGGAACCCCTTCAAATGCCCCAAACAATTTGGCCCTCTCTGCTTTCCTTCCCACTCTATCCTCAAAAGCACTTTTTTTCACTTTTGGCGCCCTCCGCAGCAAAAAAGACAAACGTCCAGCTTTTGCTGCCACAGCAAAGGTGCCAGCGGGGAAAAGTCATGCTGGTCCTCACTGCCTCCTGGAACCCCTGCAAATGCCCCACACAATTTGGCCCTCTCTGCTTTCCTGCCGACTATATTCTCAAAAGCACCTTTTTTAAACTTTTGGCGCCCTCTGGAGCAAAAAAGACAAATGTCCAGCTTTTGCTGCCACAGCAAAGGTGCCAGCTAGGAAAAGTGATGCTGGTCCTCACTGCCTCCTGGAACCCCTTCAAATGCCCCACACAATTTGGCCCTCTCTGCTTTCCTTCCCACTCTATCCTCAAAAGCACCTTTTCTCACTTTTGGCGCCCTCCGCAGCAAAAAAGACAAACGTCCAGCTTTTGCTGCCACAGCAAAGGTGCCAGCGGGGAAAAGTCATGCTGGTCCTCACTGCCTCCTGGAACCCCTTCAAATGCCCCACACAATTTGGCCCTCTCTGCTTTCCTGCCCACTCTATCCTCAAAAGCACATTTTTTCACTTTTGGCGCCCTCCGCAGCAAAAAAGACAAACGTCCAGCTTTTGCTGCCACAGCAAAGGTGCCAGCGGGGAAAAGTCATGCTGGTCCTCACTGCCTCCTGGAACCCCTTCAAATGCCCCACACAATTTGGCCCTCTCTGCTTTCCTGCCCACTCTATCCTCAAAAGCACCTTTTTTCACTTTTGGCGCCCTCCGCAGCAAAAAAGACAAACGTCCAGCTTTTGCTGCCACAGCAAAGGTGCCAGCGGGGAAAAGTCATGCTGGTCCTCACTGCCTCCTGGAACCCCTTCAAATGCCCCACACAATTTGGCCCTCTCTGCTTTCCTGCCCACTCTATCCTCAAAAGCACCTTTTTTCACTTTTGGCTCCCTCCGCAGCAAAAAAGACAAACGTCCAGCTTTTGCTGCCACAGCAAAGGTGCCAGCGGGGAAAAGTCATGCTGGTCCTCACTGCCTCCTGGAACCCCTTCAAATGCCCCACACAATTTGGCACTCTCTGCTTTCCTGCCGACTCTATCCTCAAAAGCACCTTTTTTCACATTTGGTGCCCTCCGCAGCAAAAAAGACAAACGTCCAGCTTTTGCTGCCACAGCAAATGTGCCAGCGGGGAAAAGTCTTGCTGGTCCTCACTGCCTCCTGGAACCCCTTCAAATGCCCCACACAATTTGGCCCTCTCTGCTTTCCTGCCGACTCTATCCTCAAAAGCACCTTTTTTCAATTTTGGTGCCCTCCGCAGCAAAAAAGACAAACGTCCAGCTTTTGCTGCCACAGCAAAGGTGCCAGCAGGGAAAAGTGATGCTGGTCCTCACTGCCTCCGGGAACCCCTTCAAATGCCCCACACAATTTGGCCCTCTCTGCTTTCCTTCCCACTCTATCCTCAAAAGCACTTTTTTTCACTTTTGGCGCCCTCCGCAGCAAAAAAGACAAACGTCCAGCTTTTGCTGCCACAGCAAAGGTGCCAGCGGGGAAAAGTCATGCTGGTCCTCACTGCCTCCTGGAACCCCTTCAAATGCCCCACACAATTTGGCCCTCTCTGCTTTCCTGCCGACTCTATCCTCAAAAGCACCTTTTTTCACTTTTGGCGCCCTCCGCAGCAAAAAAGACAAACGTCCAGCTTTTGCTGCCACAGCAAAGGTGCCAGCGGGGAAAAGTCATGCTGGTCCTCACTGCCTCCTGGAACCCCTTCAAATGCCCCACACAATTTGGCCCTGTCTGCTTTCCTGCCGACTCTAGCCTCAAAAGCACCTTTTTTCACTTTTGGCGCCCTCCGCAGCAAAAAAGACAAACGTCCAGCTTTTGCTGCCACAGCAAAGGTGCCAGCGGGAAAACTCATGCTGGTCCTCACTGCCTCCTGGAACCCCTTCAAATGCCCCACACAATTTGGCCCTCTCTGCTTTCCTGCCGACTATATTCTCAAAAGCACCTTTTTTAAACTTTTGGCGCCCTCTGGAGCAAAAAAGACAAATGTCCAGCTTTTGCTGCCACAGCAAAGGTGCCAGCTAGGAAAAGTGATGCTGGTCCTCACTGCCTCCTGGAACCCCTTCAAATGCCCCACACAATTTGGCCCTCTCTGCTTTCCTGCCGACTCTATCCTCAAAAGCACCTTTTTTCACTTTTGGCGCCCTCCGCAGCAAAAAAGACAAACGTCCAGCTTTTGCTGCCACAGCAAAGGTGCCAGCGGGGAAAAGTCATGCTGGTCCTCACTGCCTCCTGGAACCCCTTCAAATGCCCTACACAATTTGGCCCTCTCTGCTTTCCTGCCGACTATATCCTCAAAAGCACCTTTTTTCAATTTTGTTGCCCTCCGCAGCAAAAAAGACAAATGTCCAGCTTTTGCTGCCACAGCAAAGGTGCCAGCGGGGAAAAGTCATGCTGGTCCTCACTGCCTCCTGGAACCCCTTCAAATGCCCCACACAATTTGGCCCTCTCTGCTTTCCTGCCCACTCTATCCTCAAAAGCACATTTTTTCACTTTTGGCGCCCTCCGCAGCAAAAAAGACAAACGTCCAGCTTTTGCTGCCACAGCAAAGGTGCCAGCGGGGAAAAGTCATGCTGGTCCTCACTGCCTCCTGGAACCCCTTCAAATGCCCCACACAATTTGGCCCTCTCTGCTTTCCTGCCCACTCTATCCTCAAAAGCACCTTTTTTCACTTTTGGCGCCCTCCGCAGCAAAAAAGACAAACGTCCAGCTTTTGCTGCCACAGCAAATGTGCCAGCGGGGAAAAGTCATGCTGGTCCTCACTGCCTCCTGGAACCCCTTCAAATGCCCCACACAATTTGGCACTCTCTGCTTTCCTGCCCACTCTATCCTCAAAAGCACCTTTTTTCACTTTTGGCGCCCTCCGCAGCAAAAAAGACAAACGTCCAGCTTTTGCTGCCACAGCAAAGGTGCCAGCGGGGAAAAGTCATGCTGGTCCTCACTGCCTCCTGGAACCCCTTCAAATGCCCCACACAATTTGGCCCTCTCTGCTTTCCTGCCGAGTCTATGCTCAAAAGCACCTTTTTTCACTTTTGGCGCCCTCCGCAGCAAAAAAGACAAACGTCCAGCTTTTGCTGCCACAGCAAAGGTGCCAGCGGGGAAAATTCATGCTGGTCCTCACTGCCTCCTGGAACCTTTTCAAATGCCCCACACAATTTGGCCCTCTCTGCTTTCCTGCCCACTCTATCCTCAAAAGCACCTTTTTTCACTTTTGGCGCCCTCCGCAGCAAAAAAGACAAACGTCCAGCTTTTGCTGCCACAGCAAAGGTGCCAGCGGGGAAAAGTCATGCTGGTCCTCACTGCCTCCTGGAACCCCTTCAAATGCCCCACACAATTTGGCCCTCTCTGCTTTCCTGCTGAGTCTATGCTCAAAAGCACCTTTTTTCACATTTGGTGCCCTCCGCAGCAAAAAAGACAAACGTCCAGCTTTTGCTGCCACAGCAAAGGTGCCAGCGAAGAAAAGTCATGCTGGTCCTCACTGCCTCCTGGAACCCCTTCAAATGCCCCACACAATTTGGCCCTCTCTGCTTTCCTGCCCACTCTATCCTCAAAAGCACATTTTTTCACTTTTGGCGCCCTCTGTAGCAAAAAAGACAAACGTCCAGCTTTTGCTGCCACAGCAAAGGTGCCAGCGGGGAAACTCATGCTGGTCCTCACTGCCTCCTGGAACCCCTTCAAATGCCCCAAATAATTTGGCCCTCTCTGCTTTCCTGCCCACTCTATCCTCAAAAGCACATTTTTTCACTTTTGGTGCCCTCCGGAGTAAAAAAGACAAACGTCCAGCTTTTGCTGCCACAGCAAAGGTGCCAGCGGGGAAAAGTCATGCTGGTCCTCACTGCCTCCTGGAACCCCTGCAAATGCTTCACACAATTTGGCCCTCTCTGATTTCCTGCTGAGTCTATCCTCAAAAGCACCTTTTTTCACTTTTGGCGCCCTCCGCAGCAAAAAAGACAAACGTCCAGCTTTTGCTGCCACAGCAAAGGTGCCAGCAGGGAAAAGTCATGCTGGTCCTCACTGCCTCCTGGAACCCCTTCAAATGCCCCACACAATTTGGCCCTCTCTGCTTTCCTGCCCACTCTATCCTCAAAAGCACATTTTTTCACTTTTGGCGCCCTCCGCAGCAAAAAAGACAAACGTCCAGCTTTTGCTGCCACAGCAAAGGTGCCAGCGGGGAAAAGTCATGCTGGTCCTCACTGCCTCCTGGAACCCCTTCAAATGCCCCACACAATTTGGCCCTCTCTGCTTTCCTGTCGACTCTATCCTCAAAAGCACCTTTTTTCAATTTTGGTGCCCTCCGCAGCAAAAAAGACAAACGTCCAGCTTTTGCTGCCACAGCAAAGGTGCCAGCAGGGAAAAGTGATGCTGGTCCTCACTGCCTCCGGGAACCCCTTCAAATGCCCCACACAATTTGGCCCTCTCTGCTTTCCTTCCCACTCTATCCTCAAAAGCACTTTTTTTCACTTTTGGCGCCCTCCGCAGCAAAAAAGACAAACGTCCAGCTTTTGCTGCCACAGCAAAGGTGCCAGCGGGGAAAAGTCATGCTGGTCCTCACTGCCTCCTGGAACCCCTTCAAATGCCCCACACAATTTGGCCCTCTCTGCTTTCCTTCCCACTCTATCCTCAAAAGCACTTTTTTTCACTTTTGGCGCCCTCCGCAGCAAAAAAGACAAACGTCCAGCTTTTGCTGCCACAGCAAAGGTGCCAGCGGGGAAAAGTCATGCTGGTCCTCACTGCCTCCTGGAACCCCTGCAAATGCCCCACACAATTTGGCCCTCTCTGCTTTCCTGCCGACTATATTCTCAAAAGCACCTTTTTTAAACTTTTGGCGCCCTCTGGAGCAAAAAAGACAAATGTCCAGCTTTTGCTGCCACAGCAAAGGTGCCAGCTAGGAAAAGTGATGCTGGTCCTCACTGCCTCCTGGAACCCCTTCAAATGCCCCACACAATTTGGCCCTCTCTGCTTTCCTGCCGACTCTATCCTCAAAAGCACCTTTTTTCACTTTTGGCGCCCTCCGCAGCAAAAAAGACAAACGTCCAGCTTTTGCTGCCACAGCAAAGGTGCCAGCGGGGAAAAGTCATGCTGGTCCTCACTGCCTCCTGGAACCCCTTCAAATGCCCCACACAATTTGGCCCTCTCTGCTTTCCTGCCCACTCTATCCTCAAAAGCACCTTTTTTCACTTTTGGCGCCCTCCGCAGCAAAAAAGACAAACGTCCAGCTTTTGCTGCCACAGCAAAGGTGCCAGCGGGGAAAAGTCATGCTGGTCCTCACTGCCTCCTGGAACCCCTTCAAATGCCCCACACAATTTGGCCCTCTCTGCTTTCCTGCCCACTCTATCCTCAAAAGCACATTTTTTCACTTTTGGCGCCCTCCGCAGCAAAAAAGACAAACGTCCAGCTTTTGCTGCCACAGCAAAGGTGCCAGCGGGGAAAAGTCATGCTGGTCCTCACTGCCTCCTGGAACCCCTTCAAATGCCCCACACAATTTGGCCCTCTCTGCTTTCCTGCCGACTCTATCCTCAAAAGCACCTTTTTTCACATTTGGTGCCCTCCGAAGCAAAAAAGACAAACGTCCAGCTTTTGCTGCCACAGCAAATGTGCCAGCGGGGAAAAGTCTTGCTGGTCCTCACTGCCTCCTGGAACCCCTTCAAATGCCCCACACAATTTGGCCCTCTCTGCTTTCCTGCCGACTCTATCCTCAAAAGCACCTTTTTTCAATTTTGGTGCCCTCCGCAGCAAAAAAGACAAACGTCCAGCTTTTGCTGCCACAGCAAAGGTGCCAGCAGGGAAAAGTGATGCTGGTCCTCACTGCCTCCGGGAACCCCTTCAAATGCCCCACACAATTTGGCCCTCTCTGCTTTCCTGCCGACTCTATCCTCAAAAGCACCTTTTTTCACTTTTGGCGCCCTCCGCAGCAAAAAAGACAAACGTCCAGCTTTTGCTGCCACAGCAAAGGTGCCAGCGGGGAAAAGTCATGCTGGTCCTCACTGCCTCCTGGAACCCCTTCAAATGCCCCACACAATTTGGCCCTCTCTGCTTTCCTGCCCACTCTATCCTCAAAAGCACCTTTTTTCACTTTTGGCGCCCTCCGCAGCAAAAAAGACAAACGTCCAGCTTTTGCTGCCACAGCAAAGGTGCCAGCGGGGAAAAGTCATGCTGGTCCTCACTGCCTCCTGGAACCCCTTCAAATGCCCCACACAATTTGGCCCTGTCTGCTTTCCTGCCGACTCTAGCCTCAAAAGCACCTTTTTCCACTTTTGGCGCCCTCCGCAGCAAAAAAGACAAACGTACAGCTTTGGCTGCCACAGCAAAGGTGCCAGCGGGAAAACTCATGCTGGTCCTCACTGCCTCCTGGAACCCCTTCAAATGCCCCACACAATTTGGCCCTCTCTGCTTTCCTGCCGACTATATTCTCAAAAGCACCTTTTTTAAACTTTTGGCGCCCTCTGGAGCAAAAAAGACAAATGTCCAGCTTTTGCTGCCACAGCAAAGGTGCCAGCTAGGAAAAGTGATGCTGGTCCTCACTGCCTCCTGGAACCCCTTCAAATGCCCCACACAATTTGGCCCTCTCTGCTTTCCTGCCGACTCTATCCTCAAAAGCACCTTTTTACACTTTTGGCGCCCTCCGCAGCAAAAAAGACAAACGTCCAGCTTTTGCTGCCACAGCAAAGGTGCCAGCGGGGAAAAGTCATGCTGGTCCTCACTGCCTCCTGGAACCCCTTCAAATGCCCTACACAATTTGGCCCTCTCTGCTTTCCTGCCGACTATATCCTCAAAAGCACCTTTTTTCAATTTTGGTGCCCTCTGGAGCAAAAAAGACAAATGTCCAGCTTTTGCTGCCACAGCAAAGGTGCCAGCGGGGAAAAGTCATGCTGGTCCTCACTGCCTCCTGGAACCCCTTCAAATGCCCCACACAATTTGGCCCTCTCTGCTTTCCTGCCCACTCTATCCTCAAAAGCACCTTTTTTCACTTTTGGCGCCCTCCGCAGCAAAAAAGACAAACGTCCAGCTTTTGCTGCCACAGCAAAGGTGCCAGCGGGGAAAAGTCATGCTGGTCCTCACTGCCTCCTGGAACCCCTTCAAATGCCCCACACAATTTGGCCCTCTCTGCTTTCCTGCCGACTCTATCCTCAAAAGCACCTTTTTTCACTTTTGGCGCCCTCCGCAGCAAAAAAGACAAACGTCCAGCTTTTGCTGCCACAGCAAAGGGGCCAGCGGGGAAAAGTCATGCTGGTCCTCACTGCCTCCTGGAACCTTTTCAAATGCCCCACACAATTTGGCACTCTCTGCTTTCCTGCCCACTCTATCCTCAAAAGCACCTTTTTTCACTTTTGGCGCCCTCCGCAGCAAAAAAGACAAACGTCCAGCTTTTGCTGCCACAGCAAAGGTGCCAGCGGGGAAAAGTCATGCTGGTCCTCACTGCCTCCTGGAACCCCTTCAAATGCCCCACACAATTTGGCCCTCTCTGCTTTCCTGCCGACTCTATCCTCAAAAGCACCTTTTTTCACTTTTGGCGCCCTCCGCAGCAAAAAAGACAAACGTCCAGCTTTTGCTGCCACAGCAAAGGTGCCAGCGAAGAAAAGTCATGCTGGTCCTCACTGCCTCCTGGAACCCCTTCAAATGCCCCACACAATTTGGCCCTCTCTGCTTTCCTGCCCACTCTATCCTCAAAAGCACATTTTTTCACTTTTGGCGCCCTCTGTAGCACAAAAGACAAACGTCCAGCTTTTGCTGCCACAGCAAAGGTGCCAGCGGGGAAACTCATGCTGGTCCTCACTGCCTCCTGGAACCCCTTCAAATGCCCCAAACAATTTGGCCCTCTCTGCTTTCCTGCCCACTCTATCCTCAAAAGCACATTTTTTCACTTTTGGTGCCCTCCGGAGCAAAAAAGACAAACGTCCAGCTTTTGCTGCCACAGCAAAGGTGCCAGCGGGGAAAAGTGATGCTGGTCCTCACTGCCTCCTGGAACCCCTGCAAATGCTTCACACAATTTGGCCCTCTCTGATTTCCTGCTGAGTCTATCCTCAAAAGCACCTTTTTTCACTTTTGGCGCCCTCCGCAGCAAAAAAGACAAACGTCCAGCTTTTGCTGCCACAGCAAAGGTGCCAGCGGGGAAAAGTCATGCTGGTCCTCACTGCCTCCTGGAACCCCTTCAAATGCCCCACACAATTTGGCCCTCTCTGCTTTCCTGCCCACTCTATCCTCAAAAGCACCTTTTTTCACTTTTGGCGCCCTCCGCAGCAAAAAAGACAAACGTCCAGCTTTTGCTGCCACAGCAAAGGTGCCAGCGGGGAAAAGTCATGCTGGTCCTCACTGCCTCCTGGAACCCCTTCAAATGCCCCACACAATTTGGCCCTCTCTGCTTTCCTGCCGACTCTATCCTCAAAAGCACCTTTTTTCACTTTTGGCGCCCTCCGCAGCAAAAAAGACAAACGTCCAGCTTTTGCTGCCACAGCAAAGGTGCCAGCGGGGAAAAGTCATGCTGGTCCTCACTGCCTCCTGGAACCCCTTCAAATGCCCCACACAATTTGGCCCTCTCTGCTTTCCTGCCGACTATATTCTCAAAAGCACCTTTTTTCACTTTTGGCGCCCTCCGCAGCAAAAAAGACAAACGTCCAGCTTTTGCTGCCACAGCAAAGGTGCCAGCGGGGAAAAGTCATGCTGGTCCTCACTGCCTCCTGGAACCCCTTCAAATGCCCCACACAATTTGGCCCTCTCTGCTTTCCTGCTGAGTCTATGCTGAAAAGCACCTTTTTTCACATTTTGTGCCCTCCGCAGCAAAAAAGACAAACGTCCAGCTTTTGCTGCCACAGCAAAGGTGCCAGCGGGGAAAAGTGATGCTGGTCCTCACTGCCTCCTGGAACCCCTTCAAATGCCCCACACAATTTGGCCCTCTCTGCTTTCCTGCCCACTCTATCCTCAAAAGCACATTTTTTCACTTTTGGCGCCCTCTGTAGCAAAAAAGACAAACGTCCAGCTTTTGCTGCCACAGCAAAGGTGCCAGCGGGGAAAAGTGATGCTGGTCCTCACTGACTCCTGGAACCCCTTCAAATGCCCCAAACAATTTGGCCCTCTCTGCTTTCCTTCCCACTCTATCCTCAAAAGCACCTTTTTTCACTTTTGGCGCCCTCCGCAGCAAAAAAGACAAACGTCCAGCTTTTGCTGCCACAGCAAAGGGGCCAGCGGGGAAAAGTCATGCTGGTCCTCACTGCCTCCTGGAACCTTTTCAAATGTCCCACACAATTTGGCCCTCTCTGCTTTCCTGCCGACTATATTCTCAAAAGCATCTTTTTTCACTTTTGGCGCCCTCCGCAGCAAAAAAGACAAACGTCCAGCTTTTGCTGCCACAGCAAAGGTGCCAGCGGGGAAAAGTCATGCTGGTCCTCACTGCCTCCTGGAACCCCTTCAAATGCCCCACACAATTTGGCCCTCTCTGCTTTCCTGCTGAGTCTATCCTCAAAAGCACCTTTTATCACTTTTGGCGCCCTCCGCAGCAAAAAAGACAAAGGTCCAGCTTTTGCTGCCACAGCAAAGGTGCCAGCGGGGAAAAGTCATGCTGGTCCTCACTGCCTCCTGGAACCCCTTCAAATGCCCCACACAATTTGGCCCTCTCTGCTTTCCTGCCCACTCTATCCTCAAAAGCACCTTTTTTCACTTTTGGCGCCCTCCGCAGCAAAAAAGACAAACGTCCAGCTTTTGCTGCCACAGCAAAGGTGCCAGCGGGGAAAAGTCATGCTGGTCCTCACTGCCTCCTGGAACCCCTTCAAATGCCCCACACAATTTGGCCCTCTCTGCTTTCCTGCCCACTCTATCCTCAAAAGCACATTTTTTCACTTTTGGCGCCCTCCGCAGCAAAAAAGACAAACGTCCAGCTTTTGCTGCCACAGCAAAGGTGCCAGCGGGGAAAAGTCATGCTGGTCCTCACTGCCTCCTGGAACCCCTTCAAATGCCCCACACAATTTGGCCCTCTCTGCTTTCCTGCCCACTCTATCCTCAAAAGCACATTTTTTTCACTTTTGGCGCCCTCCGTAGCAAAAAAGACAAACGTCCAGCTTTTGCTGCCACAGCAAAGGTGCCAGCGGGGAAAAGAGATGCTGGTCCTCACTGCCTCCTGGAACCCCTTCAAATGCCCCAAACAATTTGGCCCTCTCTGCTTTCCTGCCGACTCTATCCTCAAAAGCACCTTTTTTCACTTTTGGCGCCCTCCGGAGCAAAAAAGACAAACGTCCAGCTTTTGCTGCCACAGCAAAGGTGCCAGCGGGGAAAAGTGATGCTGGTCCTCAATGCCTCCTGGAACCCCTGCAAATGCTTCACACAATTTGGCCCTCTCTGATTTCCTGCTGAGTCTATGCTCAAAAGCACCTTTTTTCACTTTTGGCGCCCTCCGCAGCAAAAAAGACAAACGTCCAGCTTTTGCTGCCACAGCAAAGGTGCCAGCGGGGAAAAGTCATGCTGGTCCTCACTGCCTCCTGGAACCCCTTCAAATGCCCCACACAATTTGGCCCTCTCTGCTTTCCTGCCCACTCTATCCTCAAAAGCACATTTTTTCACTTTGGCGCCCTCCGCAGCAAAAAAGACAAACGTCCAGCTTTTGCTGCCACAGCAAAGGGGCCAGCGGGGAAAAGTCATGCTGGTCCTCACTGCCTCCGGGAACCCCTTCAAATGCCCCACACAATTTGGCCCTCTCTGCTTTCCTTCCCATTCTATCCTCAAAAGCACCTTTTTTCACTTTTGGCGCCCTCCGCAGCAAAAAAGACAAACGTCCAGCTTTTGCTGCCACAGCAAAGGTGCCAGCGGGGAAAAGTCATGCTGGTCCTCACTGCCTCCTGGAACCCCTTCAAATGCCCCACACAATTTGGCCCTCTCTGCTTTCCTGCCCACTCTATCCTCAAAAGCACCTTTTTTCACTTTTGGCGCCCTCCGCAGCAAAAAAGACAAACGTCCAGCTTTTGCTGCCACAGCAAAGGGGCCAGCGGGGAAAAGTGATGCTGGTCCTCACTGCCTCCTGGAACCCCTTCAAATGCCCTACACAATTTGGCCCTCTCTGCTTTCCTGCCCACTCTAGCCTCAAAAGCACCTTTTTTCACATTTGGCGCCCTCCGCAGCAAAAAAGACAAACGTCCAGCTTTTGCTGCCACAGCAAAGGTGCCAGCGGGAAAACTCATGCTGGTCCTCACTGCCTCCTGGAACCCCTTCAAATGCCCCACACAATTTGGCCCTCTCTGCTTTCCTGCTGAGTCTATGCTGAAAAGCACCTTTTTTCACATTTGGTGCCCTCCGCAGCAAAAAAGACAAACGTCCAGCTTTTGCTGCCACAGCAAAGGTGCCAGCGGGGAAAAGTCATGCTGGTCCTCACTGCCTCCTGGAACCCCTTCAAATGCCCCACACAATTTGGCTCTCTCTGCTTTCCTGCCGACTCTATCCTCAAAAGCACATTTTTTCACTTTTGGCGCCCTCTGTAGCAAAAAAGACAAACGTCCAGCTTTTGCTGCCACAGCAAAGGTGCCAGCGGGGAAAAGTCATGCTGGTCCTCACTGCCTCCTGGAACCCCTTCAAATGCCCCAAACAATTTGGCCCTCTCTGCTTTCCTGCCGACTCTATCCTCAAAAGCACCTTTTTTCACTTTTGGTGCCCTCCGGAGCAAAAAAGACAAACGTCCAGCTTTTGCTGCCACAGCAAAGGTGCCAGCGGGGAAAAGTGATGCTGGTCCTCACTGCCTCCTGGAACCCCTGCAAATGCTTCACACAATTTGGCCCTCTCTGATTTCCTGCTGAGTCTATCCTCAAAAGCACCTTTTTTCACTTTTGGCGCCCTCCGCAGCAAAAAAGACAAACGTCCAGCTTTTGCTGCCACAGCAAAGGTGCCAGCGGGGAAAAGTCATGCTGGTCCTCACTGCCTCCTGGAACCCCTTCAAATGCCCCACACAATTTGGCCCTCTCTGCTTTCCTGCCCACTCTATCCTCAAAAGCACCTTTTTTCACTTTTGGCGCCCTCCGCAGCAAAAAAGACAAACGTCCAGCTTTTGCTGCCACAGCAAAGGTGCCAGCGGGGAAAAGTCATGCTGGTCCTCACTGCCTCCTGGAACCCCTTCAAATGCCCCAGACAATTTGGCACTCTCTGCTTTCCTGCCCACTCTATCCTCAAAAGCACCTTTTTTCACTTTTGGCGCCCTCCGCAGCAAAAAAGACAAACGTCCAGCTTTTGCTGCCACAGCAAAGGTGCCAGCGGGGAAAAGTCATGCTGGTCCTCACTGCCTCCTGGAACCCCTTCAAATGCCCCACACAATTTGGCCCTCTCTGCTTTCCTGCCGACTATATCCTCAAAAGCACCTTTTTTCACTTTTGGCGCCCTCTGGAGCAAAAAAGACAAACGTCCAGCTTTTGCTGCCACAGCAAAGGTGCCAGCGGGGAAAAGTGATGCTGGTCCTCACTGCCTCCTGGAACCCCTTCAAATGCCCCACACAATTTGGCCCTCTCTGCTTTCCTGCCGACTCTATCCTCAAAAGCACCTTTTTTCACTTTTGGCGCCCTCCGCAGCAAAAAAGACAAACGTCCAGCTTTTGCTGCCACAGCAAAGGTGCCAGCGGGGAAAAGTCATGCTGGTCCTCACTGCCTCCTGGAACCCCTTCAAATGCCCCACACAATTTGGCCCTCTCTGCTTTCCTGCCCACTCTATCCTCAAAAGCACCTTTTTTCACTTTTGGCGCCCTCCGCAGCAAAAAAGACAAACGTCCAGCTTTTGCTGCCACAGCAAAGGTGCCAGCGGGGAAAAGTCATGCTGGTCCTCACTGCCTCCTGGAACCCCTTCAAATGCCCCACACAATTTGGCCCTCTCTGCTTTCCTGTTGACTCTATCCTCAAAAGCACCTTTTTTCACATTTGGCGCCCTCCGCAGCAAAAAAGACAAACGTCCAGCTTTTGCTGCCACCGCAAATGTGCCAGCAGGGAAAAGTCATGCTGGTCCTCACTGCCTCCTGGAACCCCTTCAAATGCCCCACACAATTTGGCCCTCTCTGCTTTCCTGCCGACTCTATCCTCAAAAGCACCTTTTTTCACTTTTGGCGCCCTCCGCAGCAAAAAAGACAAACGTCCAGCTTTTGCTGCCACAGCAAAGGTGCCAGCGGGGAAAAGTCATGCTGGTCCTCACTGCCTCCTGGAACCCCTTCAAATGCCCCAAACAATTTGGCCCTCTCTGCTTTCCTGCCGACTCTATCCTCAAAAGCACCTTTTTTCACTTTTGGTGCCCTCCGCAGCAAAAAAGACAAACGTCCAGCTTTTGCTGCCACAGCAAAGGTGCCAGCGGGGAAAAGTGATGCTGGTCCTCACTGCCTCCTGGAACCCCTGCAAATGCTTCACACAATTTGGCCCTCTCTGATTTCCTGCTGAGTCTATCCTCAAAAGCACCTTTTTTCACTTTTGGCGCCCTCCGCAGCAAAAAAGACAAACGTCCAGCTTTTGCTGCCACAGCAAAGGTGCCAGCGGGGAAAAGTCATGCTGGTCCTCACTGCCTCCGGGAACCCCTTCAAATGCCCCACACAATTTGGCCCTCTCTGCTTTCCTGCCCACTCTATCCTCAAAAGCACCTTTTTTCACTTTTGGCGCCCTCCGCAGCAAAAAAGACAAACGTCCAGCTTTTGCTGCCACAGCAAAGGTGCCAGCGGGGAAAAGTCATGCTGGTCCTCACTGCCTCTCGGAACCCCTTCAAATGCCCCACACAATTTGGCCCTGTCTGCTTTCCTGCCCACTCTAGCCTGAAAAGCACCTTTTTTCACTTTTGGCGCCCTCCGCAGCAAAAAAGACAAACGTCCAGCTTTTGCTGCCACAGCAAAGGTGCCAGCGGGAAAACTCATGCTGGTCCTCACTGCCTCCTGGAACCCCTTCAAATGCCCCACACAATTTGGCCCTCTCTGCTTTCCTGCCGACTATATTCTCAAAAGCACCTTTTTTAAACTTTTGGCGCCCTCTGGAGCAAAAAAGACAAACGTCCAGCTTTTGCTGCCACAGCAAAGGTGCCAGCTAGGAAAAGTGATGCTGGTCCTCACTGCCTCCTGGAACCCCTTCAAATGCCCCACACAATTTGGCCCTCGATGTTTTCCTGCCCACTCTATCCTCAAAAGCACCTTTTTTCACTTTTGGCGCCCTCCGCAGCAAAAAAGACAAACGTCCAGCTTTTGCTGCCACAGCAAAGGTGCCAGCGGGGAAAAGTCATGCTGGTCCTCACTGCCTCCTGGAACCCCTTCAAATGCCCCACACAATTTGGCCCTCTCTGCTTTCCTGCCCACTCTATCCTCAAAAGAACCTTTTTTCACATTTGGCGCCCTCCGCAGCAAAAAAGACAAACGTCCAGCTTTTGCTGCCACAGCAAAGGTGCCAGCGGGGAAAAGTCATGCTGGTCCTCACTGCCTCCTGGAACCCCTTCAAATGCCCCACACAATTTGGCCCTCTCTGCTTTCCTGCCGACTCTAGCCTCAAAAGCACCTTTTTTCACTTTTGGCGCCCTCCGCAGCAAAAAAGACAAACGTCCAGCTTTTGCTGCCACAGCAAAGGTGCCAGCGGGAAAACTCATGCTGGTCCTCACTGCCTCCTGGAACCCCTTCAAATGCCCCACACAATTTGGCCCTCTCTGCTTTCCTGCCGACTATATTCTCAAAAGCACCTTTTTTAAACTTTTGTCGCCCTCTGGAGCAAAAAAGACAAATGTCCAGCTTTTGCTGCCACAGCAAAGGTGCCAGCTAGGAAAAGTGATGCTGGTCCTCACTGCCTCCTGGAACCCCTTCAAATGCCCCACACAATTTGGCCCTCTCTGCTTTCCTGCCCACTCTATCCTCAAAAGCACATTTTTTCACTTTTGGCGCCCTCCGCAGCAAAAAAGACAAACGTCCAGCTTTTGCTGCCACAGCAAAGGTGCCAGCGGGGAAAAGTCATGCTGGTCCTCACTGCCTCCTGGAACCCCTTCAAATGCCCCACACAATTTGGCCCTCTCTGCTTTCCTGCCGACTCTAGCCTGAAAAGCACCTTTTTTCACTTTTGGCGCCCTCCGCAGCAAAAAAGACAAACGTCCAGCTTTTGCTGCCACAGCAAAGGTGCCAGTGGGAAAACTCATGCTGGTCCTCACTGCCTCCTGGAACCCCTTCAAATGCCCCACACAATTTGGCCCTCTCTGCTTTCCTGCCGACTATATTCTCAAAAGCACCTTTTTTAAACTTTTAGCGCCCTCTGGAGCAAAAAAGACAAATGTCCAGCTTTTGCTGCCACAGCAAAGGTGCCAGCTAGGAAAAGTGATGCTGGTCCTCACTGCCTCCTGGAACCCCTTCAAATGCCCCACACAATTTGGCCCTCGATGTTTTCCTGCCCACTCTATCCTCAAAAGCACCTTTTTTCACTTTTGGCGCCCTCCGCAGCAAAAAAGACAAACGTCCAGCTTTTGCTGCCACAGCAAAGGTGCCAGCGGGGAAAAGTCATGCTGGTCCTCACTGCCTCCTGGAACCCCTTCAAATGCCCCACACAATTTGGCCCTCTCTGTTTTCCTGCCCACTCTATCCTCAAAAGAACCTTTTTTCACTTTTGGCGCCCTCCGCAGCAAAAAAGACAAACGTCCAGCTTTTGCTGCCACAGCAAAGGGGCCAGCGGGGAAAAGTCATGCTGGTCCTCACTGCCTCCTGGAACCCCTTCAAATGCCCCACACAATTTGGCCCTCTCTGCTTTCCTGCCGACTCTAGCCTCAAAAGCACCTTTTTTCACTTTTGGCGCCCTCCGCAGCAAAAAAGACAAACGTCCAGCTTTTGCTGCCACAGCAAAGGTGCCAGCGGGAAAACTCATGCTGGTCCTCACTGCCTCCTGGAACCCCTTCAAATGCCCCACACAATTTGGCCCTCTCTGCTTTCCTGCCGACTATATTCTCAAAAGCACCTTTTTTAAACTTTTGGCGCCCTCTGGAGCAAAAAAGACAAATGTCCAGCTTTTGCTGCCACAGCAAAGGTGCCAGCTAGGAAAAGTAATGCTGGTCCTCACTGCCTCCTGGAACCCCTTCAAATGCCCCACACAATTTGGCCCTCTCTGCTTTCCTGCCGACTCTATCCTCAAAAGCACCTTTTTTCACTTTTGGCGCCCTCCGCAGCAAAAAAGACAAACGTCCAGCTTTTGCTGCCACAGCAAAGGTGCCAGCGGGGAAAAGTCATGCTGGTCCTCACTGCCTCCTGGAACCCCTGCAAATGCTTCACACAATTTGGCCCTCTCTGATTTCTTGCTTAGTCTATCCTCAAAAGCACCTTTTTTCACATTTGGCGCCCTCCGCAGCAAAAAAGACAAACGTCCAGCTTTTGCTGCCACAGCAAAGGTGCCAGCGGGGAAAAGTCATGCTGGTCCTCACTGCCTCCTGGAACCCCTTCAAATGCCCCACACAATTTGGCCCTCTCTGCTTTCCTGCCCACTCTATCCTCAAAAGCACATTTTTTCACTTTTGGCGCCCTCCGCAGCAAAAAAGACAAACGTCCAGCTTTTGCTGCCACAGCAAAGGTGCCAGCGGGGAAAAGTCATGCTGGTCCTCACTGCCTCCGGGAACCCCTTCAAATGCCCCACACAATTTGGCCCTCTCTGCTTTCCTGCCCACTCTATCCTCAAAAGCACCTTTTTTCACTTTTGGCGCCCTCCGCAGCAAAAAAGACAAACGTCCAGCTTTTGCTGCCACAGCAAAGGTGCCAGCGGGGAAAAGTCATGCTGGTCCTCACTGCCTCCGGGAACCCCTTCAAATGCCCCACACAATTTGGCCCTCTCTGCTTTCCTGCCCACTCTATCCTCAAAAGCACCTTTTTTCACTTTTGGCGCCCTCCGCAGCAAAAAAGACAAACGTCCAGCTTTTGCTGCCACAGCAAAGGTGCCAGCGGGGAAAAGTCATGCTGGTCCTCACTGCCTCTCGGAACCCCTTCAAATGCCCCACACAATTTGGCCCTGTCTGCTTTCCTGCCGACTCTAGCCTGAAAAGCACCTTTTTTCACTTTTGGCGCCCTCCGCAGCAAAAAAGACAAACGTCCAGCTTTTGCTGCCACAGCAAAGGTGCCAGCGGGAAAACTCATGCTGGTCCTCACTGCCTCCTGGAACCCCTTCAAATGCCCCACACAATTTGGCCCTCTCTGCTTTCCTGCCGACTATATTCTCAAAAGCACCTTTTTAAAACTTTTGGCGCCCTCTGGAGCAAAAAAGACAAATGTCCAGCTTTTGCTGCCACAGCAAAGGTGCCAGCTAGGAAAAGTGATGCTGGTCCTCACTGCCTCCTGGAACCCCTTCAAATGCCCCACACAATTTGGCCCTCTCTGCTTTCCTGCCCACTCTATCCTCAAAAGAACCTTTTTTCACTTTTGGCGCCCTCCGCAGCAAAAAAGACAAACGTCCAGCTTTTGCTGCCACAGCAAAGGTGCCAGCGGGGAAAAGTCATGCTGGTCCTCACTGCCTCCTGGAACCCCTTCAAATGCCCCACACAATTTGGCCCTCTCTGCTTTCCTGCCGACTCTATCCTCAAAAGCACCTTTTTTCACTTTTGGCGCCCTCCGCAGCAAAAAAGACAAACGTCCAGCTTTTGCTGCCACAGCAAAGGTGCCAGCGGGAAAACTCATGCTGGTCCTCACTGCCTCCTGGAACCCCTTCAAATGCCCCACACAATTTGGCACTCTCTGCTTTCCTGCCGACTATATTCTCAAAAGAACCTTTTTTAAACTTTTGGCGCCCTCTGGAGACAAAAAGACAAATGTCCAGCTTTTGCTGCCACAGCAAAGGTGCCAGCCTGGAAAAGTGATGCTGGTCCTCACTGCCTCCTGGAACCCCTTCAAATGCCCCACACAATTTGGCCCTCTCTGCTTTCCTGCCCGCTCTATCCTCAAAAGCACCTTTTTTCACTTTTGGCGCCCTCCGCAGCAAAAAAGACAAACGTCCAGCTTTTGCTGCCACAGCAAAGGTGCCAGCAGGGAAAAGTCATGCTGGTCCTCACTGCCTCCGGGAACCCCTTCAAATGCCCCACACAATTTGGCCCTCTCTGCTTTCCTGCCCACTCTATCCTCAAAAGCACATTTTTTCACTTTTGGCGCCCTCCGCAGCAAAAAAGACAAACGTCCAGCTTTTGCTGCCACAGCAAAGGGGCCAGCGGGGAAAAGTCATGCTGGTCCTCACTGCCTCCTGGAACCCCTTCAAATGCCCCACACAATTTGGCCCTCTCTGCTTTCCTGCCGACTATATCCTCAAAAGCACCTTTTTTCACTTTTGGCGCCCTCTGGAGCAAAAAAGACAAACGTCCAGCTTTTGCTGCCACAGCAAAGGTGCCAGCAGGGAAAAAGTCATGCTGGTCCTCACTGCCTCCGGGAACCCCTTCAAATGCCCCACACAATTTGGCCCTCTCTGCTTTCCTGCCCACTCTATCCTCAAAAGCACATTTTTTCACTTTTGGCGCCCTCCGCAGCAAAAAAGACAAACGTCCAGCTTTTGCTGCCACAGCAAAGGTGCCAGCGGGGAAAGTCATGCTGGTCCTCACTGCCTCCTGGAACCCTTCAAATGCCCCACACAATTTGGCCCTCTCTGCTTTCCTGCCCACTCTATCCTCAAAAGCACCTTTTTTCACTTTTGGCGCCCTCCGCAGCAAAAAAGACAAACGTCCAGCTTTTGCTGCCACAGCAAAGGTGCCAGCGGGGAAAAGTCATGCTGGTCCTCACTGCCTCCTGGAACCCCTTCAAATGCCCCACACAATTTGGCCCTCTCTGCTTTCCTGCCGACTATATCCTCAAAAGCACCTTTTTTCACTTTTGGCGCCCTCTGGAGCAAAAAAGACAAATGTCCAGCTTTTGCTGCCACAGCAAAGGTGCCAGCGGGGAAAAGTCATGCTGGTCCTCACTGCCTCCGGGAACCCCTTCAAATGCCCCACACAATTTGGCCCTCTCTGCTTTCCTGCCGACTCTATCCTCAAAAGCACCTTTTTTCACTTTTGGCGCCCTCCGCAGCAAAAAAGACAAACGTCCAGCTTTTGCTGCCACAGCAAAGGTGCCAGCGGGGAAAAGTCATGCTGGTCCTCACTGCCTCCTGGAACCCCTTCAAATGCCCCACACAATTTGGCACTCTCTGCTTTCCTGCCCACTCTATCCTCAAAAGCACCTTTTTTCACTTTTGGCGCCCTCCGCAGCAAAAAAAGACAAACGTCCAGCTTTTGCTGCCACAGCAAATGTGCCAGCAAGGAAAAGTCATGCTGGTCCTCACTGCCTCCTGGAACCCCTTCAAATGCCCCACACAATTTGGCCCTCTATGTTTTTCTGCCGACTCTATCCTCAAAAGCACCTTTTTTCACTTTTTGTGCCCTCCGCAGCAAAAAAGACAAATGTCCAGCTTTTGCTGCCACAGCAAAGGGGCCAGCGGGGAAAAGTCATGCTGGTCCTCACTGCCTCCTGGAACCCCTTCAAATGCCCCACACAATTTGGCCCTCTCTGCTTTCCTGCCGACTCTAGCCTCAAAAGCACCTTTTTTTCACTTTTGGCGCCCTCCGCAGAAAAAAAGACAAACGTCCAGCTTTTGCTGCCACAGCAAAGGTGCCAGCGGGAAAAGTCATGCTGGTCCTCACTGCCTCCTGGAACCCCTTCAAATGCCCCACACAATTTGGCCCTCTCTGCTTTCCTGCTGAGTCTATGCTCAAAAGCACCTTTTTTCACATTTGGCGCCCTCCGCAGCAAAAAAGACAAACGTCCAGCTTTTGCTGCCACAGCAAAGGTGCCAGCGGGGAAAAGTCATGCTGGTCCTCACTGCCTCCTGGAACCCCTTCAAATGCCCCACACAATTTGGCCCTCTCTGCTTTCCTGCCCACTCTATCCTCAAAAGCACCTTTTTTCACTTTTGGCGCCCTCCGCAGCAAAAAAGACAAACGTCCAGCTTTTGCTGCCACAGCAAAGGTGCCAGCGGGGAAAAGTCATGCTGGTCCTCACTGCCTCCGGGAACCCCTTCAAATGCCCCACACAATTTGGCCCTCTCTGCTTTCCTGCCGACTCTATCCTCAAAAGCACCTTTTTTCACTTTTGGCGCCCTCCGCAGCAAAGAAGACAAACGTCCAGCTTTTGCTGCCACAGCAAAGGGGCCAGCGGGGAAAAGTCATGCTGGTCCTCACTGCCTCCTGGACCCCTTCAAATGCCCCACACAATTTGGCCCTCTCTGCTTTCCTGCCGACTCTATCCTCAAAAGCACCTTTTTTCACTTTTGGCGCCCTCCGCAGCAAAAAAGACAAACGTCCAGCTTTTGCTGCCACAGCAAAGGTGCCAGCGGGAAAGTCATGCTGGTCCTCACTGCCTCCTGGAACCCCTTCAAATGCCCCACACAATTTGGCCCTCTCTGCTTTCCTGCTGAGTCTATGCTCAAAAGCACCTTTTTTCACTTTTGGCGCCCTCCGCAGAAAAAAAGACAAACGTCCAGCTTTTGCTGCCACAGCAAAGGTGCCAGCGGGGAAAAGTGATGCTGGTCCTCACTGCCTCCTGGAACCCTTCAAATGCCCCACACAATTTGGCTCTCTCTGCTTTCCTGTCCACTCTATCCTCAAAACACATTTTTTCACTTTTGGCGCCCTCCGCAGCAAAAAAGACAAACGTCCAGCTTTTGCTGCCACAGCAAGGTGCCAGCGGGGAAAAGTCATGCTGGTCCTCACTGCCTCCTGGAACCCCTTCAAATGCCCCACACAATTTGGCCCTCTCTGCTTTCCTGCCCACTCTATCCTCAAAAGCACCTTTTTTCACTTTTGGCGCCCTCCGCAGCAAAAAAGACAAACGTCCAGCTTTTGCTGCCACAGCAAAGGTGCCAGCGGGAAAAAGTCATGCTGGACCTCACTGCCTCCTGGAACCCCTTCAAATGCCCCACACAATTTGGCCCTCTCTGCTTTCCTGCCCACTCTACCCTCAAATGCACCTTTTTTTCACTTTTGGCGCCCTCCGCAGCAAAAAAGACAAATGTCCAGCTTTTGCTGCCACAGCAAAGGTGCCAGCGGGGAAAAGTTATGCTGGTCCTCACTGCCTCCTGGAACCCCTGCAAATGCCCCACACAATTTGGCCCTCTTTGATTTACTGCCGACTCTATCCTCAAAAGCACCTGCCGACTCTGTCCTCAAAAGCGCCTTTTTTCACTTTCGGCGCCCTCCGCAGCAAAAAAGACAAACGTCCAGCTTTTGCTGCCTCAGCAAAGGTGCCAGCGGGGAAAAGTAATGCTGGTTCTCACTGCCTCCTGGAACCCCTTCAAATGCCCCACACAATTTGGCCCTCTCTGCTTTCCTGCCGACTCTATCCTCAAAAGCACCTTTTTTCACTTTTGGCGCCCTCCGCAGCAAAAAAGACAAACGTCCAGCTTTTGCTGCCACAGCAAAGGGGCCAGCGGGGAAAAGTCATGCTGGTCCTCACTGCCTCCTGGAACCCCTTCAAATGCCCCACACAATTTGGCCCTCTCTGCTTTCCTGCCGACTCTATCCTCAAAAGCACCTTTTTTCACTTTTGGCGCCCTCCGCAGCAAAAAAGACAAACGTCCAGCTTTTGCTGCCACAGCAAAGGTGCCAGCGGGAAAAGTCATGCTGGTCCTCACTGCCTCCTGGAACCCCTTCAAATGCCCCACACAATTTGGCCCTCTCTGCTTTCCTGCTGAGTCTATGCTCAAAAGCACCTTTTTTCACTTTTGGCGCCCTCCGCAGCAAAAAAGACAAACGTCCAGCTTTTGCTGCCACAGCAAAGGTGCCAGCGGGGAAAAGTGATGCTGGTCCTCACTGCCTCCTGGAACCCCTTCAAATGCCCCACACAATTTGGCTCTCTCTGCTTTCCTGTCCACTCTATCCTCAAAGCACATTTTTTCACTTTTGGCGCCCTCCGCAGCAAAAAAGACAAACGTCCAGCTTTTGCTGCCACAGCAAAGGTGCCAGCGGGGAAAAGTCATGCTGGTCCTCACTGCCTCCTGGAACCCCTTCAAATGCCCCACACAATTTGGCCCTCTCTGCTTTCCTGCCCACTCTATCCTCAAAAGCACCTTTTTTCACTTTTGGCGCCCTCCGCAGCAAAAAAGACAAACGTCCAGCTTTTGCTGCCACAGCAAAGGTGCCAGCGGGAAAAAGTCATGCTGGACCTCACTGCCTCCTGGAACCCCTTCAAATGCCCCACACAATTTGGCCCTCTCTGCTTTCCTGCCCACTCTACCCTCAAATGCACCTTTTTTCACTTTTGGCGCCCTCCGCAGCAAAAAAGACAAATGTCCAGCTTTTGCTGCCACAGCAAAGGTGCCAGCGGGGAAAAGTTATGCTGGTCCTCACTGCCTCCTGGAACCCCTGCAAATGCCCCACACAATTTGGCCCTCTTTGATTTACTGCCGACTCTATCCTCAAAAGCACCTGCCGACTCTGTCCTCAAAAGCGCCTTTTTTCACTTTCGGCGCCCTCCGCAGCAAAAAAGACAAACGTCCAGCTTTTGCTGCCTCAGCAAAGGTGCCAGCGGGGAAAAGTAATGCTGGTTCTCACTGCCTCCTGGAACCCTTTCAAATGCCACAGACAATTTGGCCCTCTCTGCTTTCCTGCGGACTCCAACCTCAAAAGGCCTGTTTTCGCTTTCGGCAGCCTCTGGAGCAAAAAAGACAAACGTCCAGCTTTTGCTGCCACAGCAAAGGTGCCAGCGGGGAAAAGTCATGCTGGTCCTCACTGCCTCCTGGAACCCCTTCAAATGCCCCACACAATTTGGCCCCTTCTGCTTTCCTGCCCACTCTATCCTCAAAAGCACCTTTTTTCACTTTTGGCGCCCTCCGCAGCAAAAAAGACAAACGTCCAGCTTTTGCTGCCACAGCAAAGGTGCCAGCGGGGAAAAGTCATGCTGGTCCTCACTGCCTCCTGGAACCCCTTCAAATGCCCCACAAAATTTGGCCCTCTCTGCTTTCCTGCCCACTCTATCCTCAAAAGCACCTGCGGACTCTGTCCTTAAAAGCACCTTTTTTCACTTTTGGCGCCCTCCGCAGCAAAAAAGACAAACGTCCAGCTTTTGCTGCCACAGCATAGGTGCCAGCGGGGAAAAGTGATGCTGGTCCTCACTGCCTCCTGGAACCCCTGCAAATGCTTCACACAATTTGGCCCTCTCTGATTTCCTGCTGAATCTATCGTCAAAAGCACCTTTTTTCACTTTTGGCGCTTTCCGCAGCAAAAAAGACAAACGTCCAGCTTTTGCTGCCACAGCAAAGGTGCCAGCGGGGAAAAGTCATGCTGGTCCTCACTGCCTCCTGGAACCCCTTCAAATGCCCCACACAATTTGGCCCTCTCTGCTTTCCTGCCCACTCTATCCTCAAAAGCACCTTTTTTCACTTTTGGCGCCCTCCGCAGCAAAAAAGACAAACGTCCAGCTTTTGCTGCCACAGCAAAGGGGCCAGCGGGAAAACTCACGCTGGTCCTCACTTCCTCCTGGAACCCCTTCAAATGCCCCACACAATTTGGCCCTCTCTGCTTTCCTGCCGACTATATCCTCAACTGCACCTTTTTTCACTTTTGGCGCCCTCTGGAGCAAAAAAGACAAATGTCCAGCTTTTGCTGCCACAGCAAAGGTGCCAGCGGGGAAAAGTGATGCTGGTCCTCACTGCCTCCTGGAACCCCTTCAAATGCCCCACACAATTTGGCCCTCTCTGCTTTCCTGCTGAGTCTATGCTCAAAAGCACCTTTTTTCACATTTGGCACCCTCCGCAGCAAAAAAGACAAACGTCCAGCTTTTGCTGCCACAGCAAAGGTGCCAGCGGGGAAAAGTCATGCAGGTCCTCACTGCCTCCTGGAACCCCTTCAAATGCCCCACACAATTTGGCCCTCTATGTTTTCCTGCCCACTCTATCCTCAAAAGCAGCTTTTTTCACTTTTGGCGCCCTCCGCAGCAAAAAAGACAAACGTCCAGCTTTTCTGCCACAGCAAAGGGGCTACCGGGGAAAAGTCATGCTGGTCCTCACTGCCTCCTGGGACCCCTTCAAATGCCCCACACAATTTGGCCCTCTCTGCTTTCCTGCCGACTCTATCCTCAAAAGCACCTGCGGACTCTGTCCTCAAAAGCACCTTTTTTCACTTTTGGCGCCCTCCGCAGCAAAAAAGACAAACGTCCAGCTTTTGCTGCCACAGCAAAGGTGCCAGCGGGGAAAAGTCATGCTGGTCCTCACTGCCTCCTGGAACCCCTTCAAATGCCACACACAATTTGGCCCTCTCTGCTTTCCTGCTGAGTCTATGCTCAAAAGCACCTTTTTTCACTTTTGGTGCCCTCCGGAGCAAAAAAGACAAACGTCCAGCTTTTGCTGCCACAGCAAATGTGCCAGCGGGGAAAAGTCATGCTGGTCCTCACTGCCTCCTGGAACCCCTTCAAATGCCCCACACAATTTGGCCCTCTCTGCTTTCCTGCCGAGTCTATGCTCAAAAGCACCTTTTTTCACTTTTGGCGCCCTCCGCAGCAAAAAAGACAAACGTCCAGCTTTTGCTGCCACAGCAAAGGTGCCAGCGGGGAAAAGTGATGCTGGTCCTCACTGCCTCCTGGAACCCCTTCAAATGCCCCAATTTGGCCCTCTCTGCTTTCCTGCCGACTCTATCCTCAAAAGCACCTTTTTTCACTTTTGGCGCCCTCCGCAGCAAAAAAGACAAACGTCCATCTTTTGCTGCCACAGCAAAGGTGCCAGCGGGGAAAAGTTATGCTGGTCCTCACTGCCTCCTGGAACCCCTGCAAATGCCCCACACAATTTGGCCCTCTCTGCTTTCCTTCCCACTCTATCCTCAAAAGCACCTGCCGACTCTGTCCTCAAAAGCAACTTTTTTCACTTTTGGCGCCCTCCGCAGCAAAAAAGACAAACGTCCAGCTTTTGCTGCCACAGCAAACGGGCCAGCGGGGAAAAGTCATGCTGGTCTTCACTGCCTCCTGGAACCCCTTCAAATGCCCCACACAATTTGGCCCTCTCTGCTTTCCTGCCCACTCTATCCTAAGCTCCTTTTTTCACTTTTGGCGCCCTTCGCAGCAAAAAAGACAAACGTCCAGCTTTTGCTGCCACAGCAAAGGTGCCAGGTGGGAAAAGTGATGCTGGTCCTCACTGCCTCCTGGAACCCCTGCAAATGCCCCACACAATTTGGCCCTCTCTGCTTTCCTGCTGAGTCTATGCTCAAAAGCACCTTTTTTCACATATCTTGCCCTCCGGAGCAAAAAAGACAAAAGTCCAGGTTTTGCTGCCACAGCAAAGGGGCCAGCGGGGAAACGTCATGCTGGTCCTCACTGCCTCCTGGAAGCCCTTCAAATGCCCCACACAATTTGGCCCTCTCTGCTTTCCTGCCGACTCTATCCTCAAAAGCTTTTTTTTTCACTTTTGGCGCCCTCCGCAGCAAAAAAGACAAACGTCCAGCTTTTGCTGCCACAGTAAATGTGCCAGCTGGGAAAAGTGATGCTGGTCCTCACTGCCTCCTGGAACCCCTTCAAATGCCCCACACAATTTGGCCCTCTCTGCTTTCCTGCCCACTCTATCCTCAAAAGCACATTTTTTTCACTTTTGGTGCCCTCCGGAGCAAAAAAGACAAACGTCCAGCTTTTGCTGCCACAGCAAAGGTGCCAGCAGGGAAAAGTCATGCTGGTCCTCACTGTTTCCTGGAACCCCTTCAAATGTCCCACACAATTTGGCCCTCTCTCCTTTCCTGCCCACTCTATCCTCAAAAGCACCTTTATTCACTTTTGGCGCCCTCCGCAGCAAAAAAGACAAACGTCCAGCTTTTGCTGCCACAGCAATGGTGCCAGCGGGGAAAAGTCATGCTGGTCCTCACTGCCTCCTGGAACCCCTTCAAATGCCCCACACAATTTGGCCCTCTCTGCTTTCCTGCTGACTCTATCCTCAAAAGCACCTTTTTTCACTTTTGGCGCCCTCCGCAGCAAAAAAGACAAACGTCCAGCTTTTGCTGCCACAGCAAAGGTGCCAGCGGGGAAAAGTCATGCTGGTCTTCACTGCCTCCTGGAACCCCTTCAAATGCCCCACACAATTTGGCCCTCTCTGTTTTTCTGCCGACTCTATCCTAAGCACCTTTTTTCACTTTTGGCGCCCTCCGCAGAAAAAAAGACAAACGTCCAGCTTTTGCTGCCACAGCAAAGGTGCCAGCGGGGAAAAGTCATGCTGGTCCTCACTGCCTCCTGGAACCCCTTCAAATGCCCCACACAATTTGGCCCTCTCTGCTTTCCTGCCCACTCTATCCTCAAAAGCACCTTTTTTCACTTTTGGCGCCCTCCGCAGCAAAAAAGACAAACGTCCAGCTTTTGCTGCCACAGCAAAGGTGCCAGCGGGAAAAATCATGCTGGTCCTCACTGCCTCCTGGAACCCCTTCAAATGCCCCACACAATTTGGCCCTCTCTGCTTTCCTGCCGACTCTATCCTCAAAAGCACCTTTTTTCACTTTTGGCGCCCTCTGGAGCAAAAAAGACAAATGTCCAGCTTTTGCTGCCACAGCAAAGATGCCAGCTAGGAAAAGTGATGCTGGTCCTCACTGCCTCCTGGAACCCCTTCAAATGCCCCACACAATTTGGCCCTCTCTGCTTTCCTGCCCACTCTATCCTCAAAAGCACCTTTTTTCACTTTTGGCGCCCTCCGCAGCAAAAAAGACAAACGTCCAGCTTTTGCTGCCACAGCAAAGGTGCCAGCGGGGAAAAGTCATGCTGGTCCTCACTGCCTCCTGGAACCCCTTCAAATGCCCCACACAATTTGGCCCTCTCTGCTTTCCTGCCGACTCTATCCTCAAAAGCACCTTTTTTCACTTTTGGCGCCCTCTGGAGCAAAAAAGACAAATGTCCAGCTTTTGCTGCCACAGCAAAGATGCCAGCTAGGAAAAGTGATGCTGGTCCTCACTGCCTCCTGGAACCCCTTCAAATGCCCCACACAATTTGGCCCTCTCTGCTTTCCTGCCCACTCTATCCTCAAAAGCACCTTTTTTCACTTTTGGCGCCCTCCGCAGCAAAAAAGACAAACGTCCAGCTTTTGCTGCCACAGCAAAGGTGCCAGCGGGGAAAAGTCATGCTGGTCCTCACTGCCTCCTGGAACCCCTGCAAATGCCCCACACAATTTGGCCCTCTCTGCTTTCCTGCCCACTCTATCCTAAGCTCCTTTTTTCACTTTTGGCGCCCTTCGCAGCAAAAAAGACAAACGTCCAGCTTTTGCTGCCACAGCAAAGGTGCCAGGTGGGAAAAGTGATGCTGGTCCTCACTGCCTCCTGGAACCCCTGCAAATGCCCCACACAATTTGGCCCTCTCTGCTTTCCTGCTGAGTCTATGCTCAAAAGCACCTTTTTTCACATTTCTTGCCCTCCGGAGCAAAAAAGACAAAAGTCCAGGTTTTGCTGCCACAGCAAAGGGGCCAGCGGGGAAACGTCATGCTGGTCCTCACTGCCTCCTGGAAGCCCTTCAAATGCCCCACACAATTTGGCCCTCTCTGCTTTCCTGCCGACTCTATCCTCAAAAGCTTTTTTTTTCACTTTTGGCGCCCTCCGCAGCAAAAAAGACAAACGTCCAGCTTTTGCTGCCACAGTAAATGTGCCAGCTGGGAAAAGTGATGCTGGTCCTCACTGCCTCCTGGAACCCCTTCAAATGCCCCACACAATTTGGCCCTCTCTGCTTTCCTGCCCACTCTATCCTCAAAAGCACATTTTTTTCACTTTTGGTGCCCTCCGGAGCAAAAAAGACAAACGTCCAGCTTTTGCTGCCACAGCAAAGGTGCCAGCAGGGAAAAGTCATGCTGGTCCTCACTGTTTCCTGGAACCCCTTCAAATGTCCCACACAATTTGGCCCTCTCTCCTTTCCTGCCCACTCTATCCTCAAAAGCACC
The DNA here is from genome assembly GCF_965231255.1 of Vanellus vanellus. Classification (NCBI taxonomy): domain Eukaryota; kingdom Metazoa; phylum Chordata; class Aves; order Charadriiformes; family Charadriidae; genus Vanellus; species Vanellus vanellus. The sequence goes on from NW_028126852.1 coordinate 35,962, forward strand.
TTTTTTCACTTTTGGCGCCCTCCGCAGCAAAAAAGACAAACGTCCAGCTTTTGCTGCCACAGCAATGGTGCCAGCGGGGAAAAGTCATGCTGGTCCTCACTGCCTCCTGGAACCCCTTCAAATGCCCCACACAATTTGGCCCTCTCTGCTTTCCTGCTGACTCTATCCTCAAAAGCACCTTTTTTCACTTTTGGCGCCCTCCGCAGCAAAAAAGACAAACGTCCAGCTTTTGCTGCCACAGCAAAGGTGCCAGCGGGGAAAAGTCATGCTGGTCTTCACTGCCTCCTGGAACCCCTTCAAATGCCCCACACAATTTGGCCCTCTCTGTTTTTCTGCCGACTCTATCCTAAGCACCTTTTTTCACTTTTGGCGCCCTCCGCAGAAAAAAAGACAAACGTCCAGCTTTTGCTGCCACAGCAAAGGTGCCAGCGGGGAAAAGTCATGCTGGTCCTCACTGCCTCCTGGAACCCCTTCAAATGCCCCACACAATTTGGCCCTCTCTGCTTTCCTGCCCACTCTATCCTCAAAAGCACCTTTTTTCACTTTTGGCGCCCTCCGGAGCAAAAAAGACAAACGTCCAGCTTTTGCTGCCACAGCAAAGGTGCCAGCGGGAAAAATCATGCTGGTCCTCACTGCCTCCTGGAACCCCTTCAAATGCCCCACACAATTTGGCCCTCTCTGCTTTCCTGCCGACTCTATCCTCAAAAGCACCTTTTTTCACTTTTGGCGCCCTCTGGAGCAAAAAAGACAAATGTCCAGCTTTTGCTGCCACAGCAAAGATGCCAGCTAGGAAAAGTGATGCTGGTCCTCACTGCCTCCTGGAACCCCTTCAAATGCCCCACACAATTTGGCCCTCTCTGCTTTCCTGCCCACTCTATCCTCAAAAGCACCTTTTTTCACTTTTGGCGCCCTCCGCAGCAAAAAAGACAAACGTCCAGCTTTTGCTGCCACAGCAAAGGTGCCAGCGGGGAAAAGTCATGCTGGTCCTCACTGCCTCCTGGAACCCCTTCAAATGCCCCACACAATTTGGCCCTCTCTGCTTTCCTGCCGACTCTATCCTCAAAAGCACCTTTTTTCACTTTTGGCGCCCTCCGCAGCAAAAAAGACAAATGTCCAGCTTTTGCTGCCACAGCAAAGATGCCAGCTAGGAAAAGTGATGCTGGTCCTCACTGCCTCCTGGAACCCCTTCAAATGCCCCACACAATTTGGCCCTCTCTGCTTTCCTGCCCACTCTATCCTCAAAAGCACCTTTTTTCACTTTTGGCGCCCTCCGCAGCAAAAAAGACAAACGTCCAGCTTTTGCTGCCACAGCAAAGGTGCCAGCGGGGAAAAGTCATGCTGGTCCTCACTGCCTCCTGGAACCCCTGCAAATGCCCCACACAATTTGGCCCTCTCTGCTTTCCTGCTGAGTCTATCCTCAAAAGCACCTTTTTTCACTTTTGGCGCTTTCCGCAGCAAAAAAGACAAACGTCCAGCTTTTGCTGCCACAGCAAAGGGGCCAGCGGGGAAAAGTCATGCTGGTCCTCACTGCCTCCTGGAACCCCTTCAAATGCCCCACACAATTTGGCCCTCTCTGCTTTCCTGCCCACTCTATCCTCAAAAGCACCTTTTTTCACTTTTGGCGCCCTCCGCAGCAAAAAAGACAAACGTCCAGCTTTTGCTGCCACAGCAAAGGGGCCAGCGGGGAAAAGTCATGCTGGTCCTCACTTCCTCCTGGAACCCCTGCAAATGCCCCACACAATTTGGCCCTCTCTGCTTTCCTGCTGAGTCTATCCTCAAAAGCACCTTTTTTCACTTTTGGCGCTTTCCGCAGCAAAAAAGACAAACGTCCAGCTTTTGCTGCCACAGCAAAGGGGCCAGCGGGGAAAAGTCATGCTGGTCCTCACTGCCTCTTGGAACCCCTTCAAATGCCCCACACAATTTGGCCCTCTCTGCTTTCCTGCCCACTCTATCCTCAAAAGCACCTTTTTTCACTTTTGGCGCCCTCCGCAGCAAAAAAGACAAACGTCCAGCTTTTGCTGCCACAGCAAAGGTGCCAGCGGGGAAAAGTCATGCTGGTCCTCACTGCCTCCTGGAACCCCTTCAAATGCCCCACACAATTTGGCCCTCTCTGCTTTCCTGCCCACTCTATCCTCAAAAGCACCTTTTTTCACTTTTGGTGCCCTCCGCAGCAAAAAAGACAAACATCCAGCTTTTGCTGCCACAGCAAAGGTGCCAGCGGGGAAAAGTCATGCTGGTCCTCACTGCCTCCTGGAACCCCTTCAAATGCCCCAAACAATTTGGCCCTCTCTGCTTTCCTGCCGACTCTATCCTCAAAAGCACCTTTTTTCACTTTTGGCGCCCTCCGCAGCAAAAAAGACAAACGTCCAGCTTTGCTGCCACAGCAAAGGTGCCAGCGGGGAAAAGTCATGCTGGTCCTCACTGCCTCCTGGAACCCCTCAAATGCCCCACACAATTTGGCCCTCTCTGCTTTCCTGCTGAGTGTATGCTCAAAAGCACCTTTTTTTCACATTTGGTGCCCTCCGCAGCAAAAAAAGACAAACGTCCCAGCTTTTGCTGCCACAGCAAAGGTGCCAGCGGGGAAAAGGGATGCTGGTCCTCACTGCCTCCGGGAACCCCTTCAAATGCCCCACACAATTTGGCCCTCTCTGCTTTCCTGCCCACTCTATCCTCAAAAGCACCTTTTTTCACTTTTGGCGCCCTCCGCAGCAAAAAAGACAAACGTCCAGCTTTTGCTGCCACAGCAAAGGGGCCAGCGGGGAAAAGTCATGCTGGTCCTCACTGCCTCCTGGAACCCCTTCAAATGCCCCAAACAATTTGGCCCTCTCTGCTTTCCTGCCCACTCTATCCTCAAAAGCACCTTTTTTCACTTTTGGTGTCCTCCGCAGCAAAAAAGACAAATGTCCAGCTTTTGCTGCCACAGCAAAGGTGCCAGCGGGGAAAAGTCATGCTGGTCCTCACTGCCTCCGGGAACCCCTTCAAATGCCCCACACAATTTGGCCCTCTCTGCTTTCCTGCCCACTCTATCCTCAAAAGCACCTTTTTTCACTTTTGGCGCCCTCCGCAGCAAAAAAGACAAACGTCCAGCTTTTGCTGCCACAGCAAAGGGGCCAGCGGGGAAAAGTCATGCTGGTCCTCACTGCCTCCTGGAACCCCTTCAAATGCCCCAAACAATTTGGCCCTCTCTGCTTTCCTGCCCACTCTATCCTCAAAAGCACCTTTTTTCACTTTTGGTGTCCTCCGCAGCAAAAAAGACAAATGTCCAGCTTTTGCTGCCACAGCAAAGGTGCCAGCGGGGAAAAGTGATGCTGGTCCTCACTGCCTCCTGGAACCCCTGCAAATGCTTCACACAATTTGGCCCTCTCTGATTTCCTGCTGAGTCTATCGTCAAAAGCACCTTTTTTCACATTTGGCAGCCTCCGCAGCAAAAAAGACAAACGTCCAGCTTTTGCTGCCACAGCAAAGGTGCCAGCGGGGAAAAGTCATGCTGGTCCTCACTGCCTCCTGGAACCCCTTCAAATGCCCCACACAATTTGGCCCTCTCTGCTTTCCTGCCGACTCTATCCTCAAAAGCACCTTTTTTCACTTTTGGCGCCCTCCGCAGCAAAAAAGACAAACGTCCAGCTTTTGCTGCCACAGCAAAGGGGCCAGCGGGAAAACTCATGCTGGTCCTCACTTCCTCCTGGAACCCCTTCAAATGCCCCACACAATTTGGCCCTCTCTGCTTTCCTGCTGACTATATCCTCAACTGCACCTTTTTTCACTTTTGGCGCCCTCTGGAGCAAAAAAGACAAACGTCCAGCTTTTGCTGCCACAGCAAAGGTGCCAGCTAGGAAAAGTGATGCTGGTCCTCACTGCCTCCTGGAACCCCTTCAAATGCCCCACACAATTTGGCCCTCTCTGCTTTCCTTCCCACTCTATCCTCAAAAGCACCTTTTTTCACTTTTGGCGCCCTCCGGAGCAAAAAAGACAAACGTCCAGCTTTTGATGCCACAGCAAAGGTGCCAGCGGGGAAAAGTCATGCTGGTCCTCACTGCCTCCTGAAACC